>NC_064810.1:136840701-137069545 GCF_023721935.1 Panthera uncia
TGTTTAGCTGTATCATTCAGTTTTCTGTTTACTACAACCACGGTTAGACTCAAGCCTATAAGGATTGCCGTTTAAGTACACTTTCAGGCAGGTGGTCTGCAAATTCAAATGAATCGCAGTTGTTTAATCCCTGTCAGAGGCAGAAATGACCTGTGCGCATGAGTGCAGCTGTACTGACAAACACCTGTTACAGGACAAAATTTCTCTTCCAGTCTTCTGAGGATGTTTTCACCACTCAAGATTGCAGACGTGGGTGCACAGTTGAATTCAGAACAGTAACACCTTACATACACAATGTTTTTTTTTCTTTCCCCACAAACTTTTTTTTCCCAAAAAATTACTTCCTCATTTAATTAATTCATTCTCTCATTCATCAAACATTTGTTAAGTGATCTAAAATTTAATATCACAATACCCATCCTGAAAGGAGCTCAGTCTAGAAGAAGAGACACATTAACAAACGTAGAACAATGTGATAAGTGTATAAGACTGAAAAAGAGAATTAGGTTTTTTTCTTTAAAGAAGTATCTTTGAGAAGTATTTTCTTTATTTTTTTTAATGTTTATTTGTTTTGAGAGAGAGAGAGAGACAGAGAGAGAGCACAAGTCGGAGAGGGGCAGAGAGAGAGGGAGACACAGAATCCAAAGCAGGCTCCAAGCTCTGAGCTGTCAGCACAGAGCCCCATGCAGGACTTGAATTTATAAACTGTGAGATTGTGACCTGAGCCGAAGTCAGATGCTTAATCAACTGAGCCACCCAGGCACCCCTGAGAAGCATTTTTAAAATATGCTTAAGTCACATTTTAATAATTTGCTTAGGATCCCTACTATGGAGACTGTCTCCAGTAAAGGATGTATATATGGGTAGTCCCTTTGTGTTTTTTTTACACGTTATCATTTAACTCACCCCATGCTATTTCATTACCATCCATACTTAATCTCAATTCTTAATCCATTTACTCATTTCTTGCAGCAGGATCCTGCAAGAAAGCAACTCAGACAGTGGGAAATGAAGACAGGAATGGAGGTGATTATCCTCACGTTAAACAAAAAAAGTTCTAAGACATTATCTTGCTTTGTAAAATCTGCCCCAGACTACATTCATGACTAAGGTATGGGGTTTTGTGGCTCTGAAGCTTTTTTAAAATGAGCTCTTGGTTTCTTTATTATAGACTGCAGGAGTTGCCCAATATATGACCTGTGGGAAAGTTTTTTGGAATATTTTTGGACAGGTTTTTGAAAAGGGAGTTTGAGCTAGCTACCTCTACTGTGAAATGATGACCACCATTAAGAGGGAGTGAAAATCTTTGAACCAGATGAATCAAAGTACATATGTTTGAAGAAAAATAAGTCAGGCGTAATCAATAACATGGTGTTAGGCATTCCACGTCTGCAGATTCTTGATAAATTAGAACTGGGAAATATTTATTGTATATATATGCATTCACACACACACACACACACACACACACACACACACTAATATGTAAAGTTGCAACATAAAAACTGGGGTTAAAAACCCAGTATAGAATAATTTTGTAATACTTTTTCATATTAGACCTCTAGGCTTATGCTACCAAAAGCAAACACATCTTTCCTCCAGCACAGTAACAGTAATAATGGGAGAAAAGTCTCCCAAAGGAAATGCTTCTCTTTATAATTTGTCATGAAATACTAGTTCTTTTAACTGTAAGACCTATGTTGCTATAGTTTCTCATGTTTATAAAGTAGGGAAAATAATAAAAAAAAATATTCTTGGCTTTAAGACTATTAAAGGAAATTTCCCCTTTTTGTAGTACATTCACCTCTTCAATCAGATTGATGCTAATTATTAATTTACATTCCATAATATTCCCAGTGAAGAATATAAATATGTATTTCTGGTGTCAGGAACAAGTCAGAAATTTTAAAATATACACCTATGAATAAATAATACAGTTGACTATAAGTAAATACACCAGTGCTCCACAAAATGCACTGCCTTCTGTTACCAGGGGCATGGTTTGTGTAATGTTAGAATTTAGTCTGTGACCATAGAATCATTCACAAAATCTCACAGAATGGTAAAGTAAATGTTTATAAAGCAGTAAAAAACATTATACCTCCTGTGCTAAATAAACTAATCAAATTAACTAAGACAAGTACTCGGTAATGCCTAAATTTTCCTTTCAATCTGGAGAGAATAGTGTCTCCATCAACACCTTTTCACCCTACTAATCTAACCAAATTTTGGTATTTCAAATTCAGAGTCTCTATTGTAAACAGTATGTTTTATAAAACACCTAATTCTTAGGACGTCAACAAATGTTTATTTTCTTTCATTTCCCTTACTGTTAATTATTAGGTGTGTTTTATGGAACTATAAACACATTGTTAGTCTTTATAGTCTTTTGGTTTCTTCATAATTTTTTTACATCATCTCATTGATTCCTTTTGAGAATTAAAGTAAAATGATATACAGCTGAGTGTTGTTTACTTCTCATAAAGAGGAAAAATTGGCCAGATACTTCTGCAAATAAACAGTTTGATCAGTGGCTACACTATTAACATTATTAGGGCATTGTTAGAAAAGAGAAAAGGGGGAAGGGAAGGAGAAAGTGAAAGGGAAAACGATGATTTAGAATATACCTCATGCAGATAAGAGTAGCTGTGGGAGACAGGCTTTAAAATACTATCTTTAATTCCTCTTCACAGCTTTCAGCTTAAGGTTTAGGTGACAAACTGAATCATTACCTATGCTTAAACGTTGAGCTTGTGGTCTTCTAGTTTTAAGCTGAAGGACACAATTAGAAAATTACGTATATTATAAATAAACTACCAGGGTTCATAAGTCCAAAATGAGACCTACAATACCCTACAAGTAGACTCTCAACAGTGTGGCTTTGAGTGAATTATACCTCAGTTTCCTCATCCGTAAAATGAAGATAAGGTTATCACTACATAAGATTATAAATGTTAAATGAGGTCATGCATGCCAGTCA
Organism: Panthera uncia; assembly: GCF_023721935.1. Lineage (NCBI taxonomy): Eukaryota > Metazoa > Chordata > Mammalia > Carnivora > Felidae > Panthera > Panthera uncia. Next base: position 136,843,682 of record NC_064810.1, read on the forward strand.
CTTAAACTAGTATCTGGCACACAGGAAGGAAGTGCTCTATAAAAGTTTACCATTATTATTGCAACTAACATTACCACCGATAAGGTAATTGTGGCTTCCCAGTCTGGTGTCTTATGTCTACCCTACCACCAATATTTAATGCTGCAGTAGGATGGAAAATGGAATTCTAGGCTATTAGCAAGACTCCTGTCCCTTTCTACAATGCAGGGCCTTTGGCTCTGTGATCATGCTCTTTGGAACTATGGTCTGCATTTCAAAAGTCATTTTTATGGACAAAGATACTGACCTACTCACTTCTATAGTCAGAAGGCTTTCCAAAGAAACTAAATAAAACTCTTCCTCTGGTGTTGATGTCTTCCTCGTGGTTGGGAACAGGGGGCAGGGACTGGTGAAAGAAAGGAGCATACAGGAAGAAGTGGAGAAAATGGTAAAATAGGATGGAAAAGTGCATTGCCTGGGTAGAAGAGAAACACATGATTTAGGGATCTGCCCTAAAGATCCCATTAACCTAATCATTATTTTTCTGAAGTTTCTTTCAGTTATTAACAGAGTCAACAAGGACATACCTTGTTTCTAGCTTTCAGTTTTTCCTATTTTGACTTATTTACACTCTACATGGGGAAATTTATGTCCAATACAGACCAAGAAAGGTTTCCAGGACTAGGGATCTCATTATGTTTTTTTTTTAAATTCCTACTATGCACCCATCTTGTATCTGTCCTTCAAAATACAGTAATGTCCATGTTTTTTTTTCTCTGTTTAACATTTTAACACATGTATTTTAGTGTAGAGTATATTTATTTTAAGGAGGATTAGGTGTGATTGTGTTCTTCCTAATGGTAACCTGTAATTATTTTTATAATCATCACTTATTTAGATTTTATATTTTCAGGAGCATAACTTGCATATGCATTTGCTTCACAAGAAAACAAGAACGTGGTACATGGTAGATTGAAATTATTTTTCCTCACTAGTCCAAAGATAGTTGACAAATATTTTATATTTTAGCTAAAAACTTAATGTAAATGAATATTCACAGTTTTGAACTCTGAAAACCTGATTACCAAATAGATAAAAATAATTTTTTAAAAAAGAGTAATGAATCTTCAGAAATACAGAACATTGTGTGTATCTTTTATTCATTACAGTATTGTGGGAAATTTTAGAGCCTAACAGACCTAGGTTGAAATGTCATTCCAATATGTTAACTATATGACCCTGGAAAGACCATTAAGCTTGTAGGTTTCAGCTTATCCACATGTTAAATGGAGGTTAACAACTGAAAACTCATAATATTATCCAAATATTTGAAGATTTTAAATGATTTCCTTCTTTTAATCCTAATGCCTTTTCTCCCAATATTTCCAGTTGTTCCCAATAATAAACACAAACTAAAGCAAACATGAAATTAATCACTTTGCCTTCTTTGATTATTGTAACTCGGGTTAAAGTGAAATAATTTTAGGAAGTACAATTATTATATTTTAAGGATATATTTTAAACATACATGCTGCTAACATAATAAAAATATACTGTTCCCCAGATAATGTGTAAGAAGAAGGTGGAAAGACTGAAATAATCTTCAAGTGAGGTAAATATTCAGAGACAGAGCCGAAAAAAATAGCATGTGTCAAAATCGTAAAGAGGTTGACACTAGCATAGAGAATTTTTGCAATAAATACTTGCAGAATTATCTTTTTTATGAATATAATTTATTGTCAAATTGACTTACATACAACACCCAGTGCTCATCCCAACAAGTGCCCTCCTCAATGCCCTTCACCCATTTTCCCCTCTCCCCCAGACCCCCATCCACACTCAGTTTGTTCTCTGTATTTAAGAGTCTCTTATGGTTTGCCTCTCTCCCTCTCTGTTTGTAACTATTTTTTCCCCTTCCCTTCCCCCATGGTCTTCTGTTAAGTTTCTCAGGATCCACATATGAGTGAAAACATATGGTATCTGTCTTTCTCTGACTTATTTCACTTAGCATAATACCTTCCAGGTTCATCCACGTTATTGCAAATGGCCCGATTTCATTCTTTCTCATTGCCAAGTAGTATTCCATTGTGTATATAAACCACAATTATCCATTCATCAGTTGATGGACATTTAGGCTCTTTCCATAATTAGGCTGTTGTTGAAAGTGCTGCTATAAACATTGGGGTATAAGTGCCCCTATGCATCAGCATTCCTGTATCCCTTGGGTAAATTCCTAGCAGTCTATTGCTGGGTCATAGGGTAGTTCTATTTTTAATTTTTTGAAGAACCTCCACACTGTATTCCAAGTGTCTGCACCAGTTAGCATTCCCACCAACAGTGCAAGAGGGTTCCCATTTCTCCACATCCTCGCCAGCATCTGTAGTTTCCTGATTTGTTGATTTTAGTCACTCTGACCAGTGTGAGGTGGTATCTTAGTGTGGCTTTGATTTGTATTTCCCAGTACTTGCAGAATTATCTAGTGTTTTGGTCAGTGTTTATAATCATGATAACTGAAATACAGGACATTATTATAAAATTAAATTTAAGAAAACCATCCCCAATGTATCTTCTTCTCTACCCCCCATTAAATTGAAGAAAAATTCAAATTGGGAGCTTTTGTGTCTTTTGGTTTTTCAGTTTTTTAATTGTGAAGTAATTTCAGACTTTTAAGAAGTTACAAAAATAGTACAAAGTATTCCCACAGACAACTCCCATATACCCTTCTTTCAGTTTCCCTGATGGTTATCATGTATCAGAATCAGAAAATTAACATGAATATTATTCCATTAACCAGTCTACAGACCTTTATTAAAATTTTGTGTATTGCTCTACTAATGCCCTTCTGGTCTAAAGTCCAATCCAGTATTCCCAGTTGTATTTAGTTGTCAGTTTTCCTTAGTTTCCTTTAATCTGGCATAAGTCCTCTGTCTTCCATAGTCTTGACACTGTGAATTTGTACCATGGCTCTCAATTTGGGTTTGTCTAATATTTTCTTTGATTAAATTCAGATCATGCATTTTTGTCAAGAAATGTGATACTATGTCCTTCTCAGTGTATCATATGAAGAAATACAAAATATCCATATGTCTCATTGATTAGGTCTACTTTGATCACTTGGATAAGGAGATGTCTTCTTTCTCTTACTATGAAGTTACTATGTTTCCCCTTATAATTAGTATCTTGTAGTGTGATGCTGTGTAAATATCTTGTTTATAATCATGCTATACCCACTAACTGGTGATTCTTCCCTGAAATAGTTAATTACCATACTGGTGATTTCCTATTTCCATCATTCCTTCTGTGTGTATAATTGAAGTTCTGTGGCAAAGAAAAGCTTTCCCTTCTCATTTATATTTACTTATTTCTATCTATATATTTTTATTCTATGGATTATTATTGTCCATTATTATCATTGTCCTGCTTGTCCCCAGTTTGGCCACAGAGAGCTCCTTAAAATTGTTTCCTCTGTTCTTTGATATTCTTCCATCATGTTCTTTAAAAATGTTTGTATATATATTTTGTGTGTGAGAGAGAGAGACAGTATGTACACACATGCTCAAGGGAAGGGAATTGAGAGAGAGAATCTTAAGCAGGCTCCGTGCTCAGTGTGGAGCCTTATGTGGGACTTGACCTCACAGCCCTGAGACCAAGAGCTGAAATAGAGAGTCAGGCACTAAGCTGACTGAGCCATCCACCCAAGGGCCATGCTTCCATCACTCTCTGAACATTTCCTTACTTTCTAGCATGCAAGATATTCCAGGCTTATTCTGTACTTCCCCTGTTCCAGTCCTGAATTCTGCTCTTTATCTTTTTTAATGTTAATTTACTTATTTTGAAAGAGAGAGTACCTGCACATGCACAGAAGGGGCAGAGAGAGGAAAAGAGAGAACCCCAGTCACAGTGCAGAGCTTGACACAGGGCTGTCTCACAACCGTGAGCTCATGGCTGCAACCAAAATCGAGAGTTGGACACTGAACCACTCAGGTGCCTTGTGAAGTCTGCTCTTTATCCAAGAAGTCCTGGTTCGTGTTTTTGTTTTGTTTTGTTTTGTTTGTTTGTTTGTTTTGTTTTTGATGTTGATTACTTAGAAACAAAAATCTGGGCACTGGGAGAACTCATTTGTGCTGAGTGGTTCTTTCATGTACTGAACTAGGAAATATGTAACATATACATAGTACACAGTCTTTTATTTTTATATCTACCTAAAACCGTTAGTTGATATTGATACCTCCAACTACAACCCAACACTACAAGATTCACCATAGCTTTCCCCTACAAGTAAGAAGTTATTTGTAGCTCCTTTCTTTGACATAAAAACTTGATTCTTGATAACCACAATATATTTATTTGCTCAATCTCAGATACACATCAAGTAATTTCAGAATTGCTAACTCACACTTTGAGTTTGCTGACTTTTTGCTTAGTCTAGTTAGATTGCACATTTTGATTCTTTTTTTTTTTAATTTTTTTTTAACGTTTAATTATTTTTGAGACAGAGACAGAGCATGAATGGGGGAGGGGCAGAGAGAGAGGGAGACACAGAATCGGAAGCAGGCTCCAGGCTCCAAGCCATCAGCCCAGAACCCGACGCGGGGCTCAAACTCACGGACCACGAGATCGTGACCTGAGCTGAAGTCGGACGCTCAACTGACTGAGCCACCCAGGCGCCCCCCTTTTTTTTTTTTAATTTTGCACATTTTGATTCTAAAATGCACAAACAATATGCTCACACACACATTCACCTATTGGAAGTGTACCAGTAAACATTATTTCCAGTCTTCTCCATCTTGGTAATATATGGTACCATCCCAAAGAAATAGGAGGTCATCTTTTGTCACAGTTAACAAGTTTTATTCATTGTATTTCCTAGTAGCTCTCAAGCTGCTTTGCTTCTCTTCTCCCCAACCTACTGAATCTCTTAGCTAAACCACTGCCATAGCTTTCTGGTAGATTCCCCACATCTGGTTTTGCTCCCCTCCAATCCAGAGACTCAGTTAGTGATCCTTTAAATATACAAATGTGATCATTTAACTGTTCCTCCCTTTGATGGTTTTCTGTTCATTTCAAATAAAGTTTAAAACCTTCATCATAGCCTAAAGCACTCTGCATGCCCTAAAACTTCTGCCAGTCTTCGTAGCTTCAAAGCATACAGTGTTCACTCCCCTTATTCTCATTGCTGCATCTATATTAACCTTCTTTGAATTCCTCTATTACACCCCAGGTTTTGCACATGCTGTTCCCCCACCCCAAGGGTGCTCTCTTCCCTGCATTCCCCTTAGTCCTAACTTCTAAATGTCATTCTAACTAACTTCAATATCATTTTCTAAGTAAAGTAGTTCCTGAACTGCCATTCTGAGTTAGACTCCCATGTCATATCATCCCAAAGCATTTCTCAGTGTCAGTTTATACTAAACATATTTGTAATTGCTTCTTCAAAGTCAGCTTTTCCAGCTATGTTACAGACTTCTTGAAGGGATTTTTCTCTGTTGCACACTGTTACATTTATTGTGTCTGAAACAGTGTAAGCACAAAAACAGGGCTCAATTGATAGTGAATGAGTGCCTAAATAAATGAATAAAGGAACCAAGAAATATTGTCAAAACATGTTAGGTAGATGCTGGAGTGATATCATGATTGATAGCTACCAGCAACACACAGAAACTAATCTTTGTCCAATTTTTATGGATACAGAGACTTCTGGATCCTTTCTGGTGCATTTATTACCTTACAATATTGGAAATACCACTAGAAGTATATAGCCCTTTTCTCATCCAGTAAATGGAGAAAGGTTGAAGTTGATTTGAACGAGCCAAGAGACATGAAAAATAATTTTCTAAAAAGCCTAAAATTTAACATGTAAAAAAAAATCTTCCATCAACTGTTCCTTTCAGAAGTTAATTAGATTTTGCTAATCATCGCTTATTTTAAATGCAGCTGCTTTGAGCTATGCAGTATCTGGATTAGCTTGCTTGATGTGCTTGGTGCAGTTTTGCATTCAAGATAATTTATGTGGAGGTGAACACTGATACAAAGACCAGTCTGATTCAGTGAGAGCAGATTCTGAGATGTTTTGTCACTGCCATTGTATTCCCAGTTCGGTAGACTTTCTGACAAAAGTTTTACCCTCGTGGGACTGGAGAAAACTGTAACCAAGCGTAAATGAGCCTTTAAATGTGTTTGCCCATCAAAGTAATTTGTCTGTAGGAATTTGGGGAAGATTTTGGCTTTCATTCTTCTAGATACTTATAAAATCAGAATCTTATTTTATTTCTCAAGAAGTGACATGAGAAGGGCTATAGTTCATTGCAGATTTTTTTTCCCCTTACTTCTCCTTTCTTTTTTATTTTTCCTTTCTGGTACAATTATTTCCCTGCACCTTGGAACATCAGACATCTAATAAGTCAACATATTAGCAAACTGGTGATTTCAAAACCATACTATAAAAGCTAAACAGTATTAGTTCTTACAGAAATAAAACACTGTTTCTCACTCACTTGTACTAGTGAGTGAAAATAAGACAGTCTTGCTCAAAAGCACTATACATATCATAAGAGGATGAGCCAATCTTGCTCTAAAACTGATGGCTGAAAATGAAAAAGACAGTATTTGACATTTTGAGGCATTTAGGAGGCTTATGCTACTTACTATACCCCTAGTTTTTGAGCAAAGAAAAGCTGAGTCAAACTGTTTACTCTCTTCATGATAATTATTGTGGCTTTTGAATGAAACATTCATTTATTAAATTTAGTTTCACTAAATGGTAACTACATTGCATGAAGTTAAAAATACATTAGAAATAAGCAAACTACATGTTAGCTGTTATTTCACTCAAATGTAAAACAAGTGAAAATAATGAGCTTCAAGTGATAAAGTTTTACTGTAACTGCTATTATTACTATAGATATTTACTGTGGATTAAAGCTAACATGAAATATAAATTGAAAGCAAGCCTAGTGAACTCTAAATATTTGTTAAAACCCTGAAAGATTATTTTAAACCTGTAAGATATATGCATGATCATTAAAACAAGTAAAATTAAAACTGAAAGTCTAGATTACATCAGATTCAGAGTGGTTATCTTCCTTGAGTTTTTACTATGTTCTAAATCTTCTCTAACACAAATTTACTTTTATAATCAGGTACTTTTATTTTAATTAAAACAAGTATTTTATTTTATTTTATTTTATTTTATTTTATTTTATTTTATTTTATTTATTATTTTTTGAGAGAGAGGGAGAACGAACCAGGAGGGGCAGAGGGAGAGGGAGAACCAGGGGGGCAGGAGGAGAAAGAGAAAGAGAGAATCCCAAGTTGGCCCCATGCCCAGCGTGGAGCCTGACAAGGGGCTCTTTTCTACCACCATGAGATCATGACCTGAACCGAAACCCAGAGTCAGACCCTCAACCAACTGAGTCACCCAGATGCCGCTATAATCAGATACTTTTAAATTTATTCTTTAAATTGTAATAAAATATGCATAACATTTACCATTTTAATAACTTTTTAGTGTACAGTTGGCATTAAGTACATCCAGTTGTTGTGCAGCCATCACCACCATCCATCTCTAGAATCAGATAATTGTTTTTAATGAACATTATTTTCTTTCTAAACGGTCTAAAATAGTTGTATTCGAAGCTAGTCATGTTTCTTAGATAGCCACAGAATTCTTAGGGCAAAACTGACTTGGCTTCTATTAAATGAAATAAAATATCAAATTACAACAGTCTAAAGATAATTAAAAGGGTCTATAAACAAAATCTATCTCTGGGGTTTGGTGATGAAGCTGTATTTCAAATATACATGACTGCTATGTGTGGACATTTAAGTAAAAAAGAAGAAAATTAAATCTTTACTTCATTGAAAATAATTTGCCTGCCAAGGCAATGTTTTGAATAAAATTATCAGCAGACCCACCTGGTTTAAAATAAAAATACTTCCTATACATTCGGAATTAAAATGATTTGTTAGATCTATAAAATTTTTTTTTTTTTTTCCCCCCCCCCCCCCCCCATGGTTTTTTATTCATTTGTAGCATGCGTGCACACACACGCACACATAAATACTATAAACTGTGGGAATGTTTTTACTTTTGTTCTTTTGGTTAAAATTATGGATTGTAGGTCTGGACAAATGGATTAATGATTTTTAATACACACACTGCTTTTCACAGAGCATTATGTGAAATAACGTATATAGTTGACCCTTGAACAGCATGCTTTTGAACTGTGCAGATTCACTTATATGCAGATTTATTTTGATATGCCCATTTACAGTGGTATGAGTCTATTTTCTCTTCCTTGTGATTTTCTTAACATTTCTCTAGCTTACTTTATTGTGAGAATACAAGATATAGTACATAGAACATACAAAATATATGTTAATTGTTTATGTTATCAGTAAGGCTTCTAGTTAACAGTAGATAGTCATTTTGGGGGAGTCAGATGTTATGCATAGATTTTCTTTTTTTGAAGTTGATTTATTCTGAGAGCGAGAGAATGAGAGAGCATGCGTGTTTGAGTGGAGGAGGGGCAGAGAGAGAGGGAAAGAGAGAATCCCAAGCAAGCTCTGTGCTGTCAGCACAGAGCCTGATGAGGGCTTGATCTCATGAAGTGGGAGATCATGACCTGAGCCTAAATCAAAAGTCAGAGGCTTAACTGACTGAGCCCCCAGGTGCCCCTGGTTTTTCAATTATATAGGTGGTTAGCTCTCCTAACCCCCAGATTGTTCAAAGGTCAACTGTATACACACAGTGTTTGCTTTTGTATTTTAGGCCTCATTTGTGAACTTTATGTCAAACCTTTTCTTAATGTGTAGGTACATTTGCCAGTTTACCAATGATCTGACCTATAGCTTGGTGTGTATAAGTTTATATTTAGGTTGTTCTTCAATATAATCCTCAAATATGAAGTTTCTAAATTTGAGATTGACTCAGTGGTGATTTATGTAATAGTTGGGATTTTATAATATTAATTGATTTTTAAAATTGGTTTAAAAGTCCTTTTCTTAGTCGTGAGTTGTTAATTGGTACTCCATAAAAAGGGGTTCCGTGATGGAGTGAATTTTTTAAAAATGCTTTATACCATATTCCCTTCAGTGAATGTTAGCATATATCTTTTTTTCAAAGTCCAGTAGTAAAGACATCAGTGTCAATTTAAATCCCTATATCTCAACTTTTTAAAGACGAAACCATATTTGTGTATGACATCTGCTAACACTCTACAAAGTGATGGCCTATATTAGTGTTGATCCAAGAAATAATTATTATAGTTACTTCAGAAATCCCCCCCAAGAGATACAAGAGTACTGATGCATAGGGGCACTTGTACCCCAATGTTTATAGCAGCACTCTCAACAATAGCCAAATTATGGAAAGAGCCTAAATGTCCATCAACTGATGAATGGATAAAGAAGTTGTGTTTTATATACACAATGGAGTACTATGTGGCAATGAGAAAGAATGAAATATGGCCCTTTGTAGCAACGTGGATGGAACTGGAAAGTGTTATGCTAAGTGAAATAAGCCATGCAGAGAAAGACAGATACCGTATGTTTTCACTCTTAGTGGATCCTGAGAAACTTAACAGAAACCCATGAAGGAGGGGAAGGAAAAAAAAAAAAAAGAGGTTAGAGTGGGAGAGAGCCAAAGCGTAAGAGACTCTTAAAAACTGAGAACAAACTGAGGGTTGTTGGGGGTGGGAGGGGGGGGGAGGGGGTGTGATGGGTATTGAGGAGGGCACCTTTTGGGATGAGCACTGGGTGTTGTATGGAAACCAATTTGACAGTAAATTTCATATATTGAAAAAAAAAAAAAGAAAGCCTAACATTTCTGTGATTTGTTTGAAATAAATCTGTCTTTATTTCGATCGGTAAATCAGTAGAAAGGAAGGGCAGAAATAAACTAGACCCCTGAAAGCCTGACTCATTCTCTTTTTTTTTTTTTTCCTTCTTAATTGATAATAAAATTCTTCTGAAACTCTAAGGATTCATGAAGCCCTTAAGGAAGTATATTTGAGAACCACAAAATGACTCCTTGATTTGAAAGCACTGTAAAAGAGGAAGATGCCTGGATAATCCATACAATTGGAAAAGAGATCTTTGTATTTAGGAATGGTACTCGTTTGTGTGCATATGTAATGTGATGTTTACTAGAGCTCTTAATGCCCCAAATCCTTAGTTTTCTCAAATTTGCACACAGTAAAAACCCTGATTGCATCATAATTGTTAAAATCTCCATAGAAAGTCAAAGAAAAATCTCACAAATTAGCTGAATTTTAAGAAGAGACAGCTAATCTGGATAATTCATTTCTCAATAGCAGATCTCCTGGCTTAATCATACAGTTAATTGCCTCATTCCAGAGCCTGTGGCTGTATGTACTCTCTCCCAGACAAAATATATTAAGAAGGCTGTTCTTGGAGATTTTGAAAATATCACCTGAGGGGGAAAAACATGACATTCTTGATTTTTAATGAGTACAAAAATATGCTAATACAGTTTACTGAATGTTTACCATTTATTTTCTTGTTTTTGTTTTTACTGAAAATGTTTCCTTGTTCAAAAATCATTCTAAATACTTCCAAGATACTCAGGAGTTATAATTTCTTCAGTTACCATGTTTTGTTTTGTTTTGAGATTTCAGTCATTGAAAAGGGATGAGATAAACACTGTGGTCTGTTTTTGTACACTGAAATCTTCCTATAATTAGTTACCACTCATACTCATGTGTAGGATATTTACATACTAGTGGCTGTGCTCCCGTCATCAAGTGATAGAGAAAGAGGTCTTGAGGGCTCAGCAGACATATTAGAATAAAGATATTTCCCTCCTCCATAGCCATAATAAAAATAATCATTACAAAAATGCTAGTAAAGGGGCGCCTGGGTGGCTCAGTTGGTTAAGCAGCCGACTTTGGCTCGGGTCATGATCTCACGGTCCGTGAGTTCGAGCCCCGCGTCGGGCTCTGTGCTGACAGCTTGGAGCCTGGAGCCTGCTTCGGATTCTGTGTCTCCCTCTCTCTCTGACCCTCCCCCGTTCATGCTCTGTCTCTCTCTGTCTCAAAAATAAATAAACATTAAAAAAATTTAAAACAAAAAAATGCTAGTAAATTTTACTGGAATAAAGAAGATGGAGAAACATTGTGGATTATATCCTTAGAATATAAATCACATACTGCTTTATTACTAAAATAGTTGTTACTAAAGATAGTGTACATTTTAATTTAACTTAAGCCTTTTCTAAATAATGAGAATGGAGTTCATGTTGATCTTTCTGAGTGGACAAAGTACACCAGCATCTGAATCTTAAAATTTAATATTTGTTATAGTTGAAAGAACATGAGATTTGATATCTTATGAGTTTAACTTGGGTCTCGGGTTCTAACGTGTATATCTCAGGCTAGTTGCTTAACCTCTGTAAGTCTTGATTCATTCATCTGTTAAACAGGGTGATGACACAGGTACCTGTATCTCTCAGAGTACATATATTAAATGACATTATACATATACATATATACACACAGAATAAACTGTAAACGCTTTGTAAATTGCAAACTGTCTTCCACCAGATGCTACTGCTTCTACCATTACTCACTACTCTTACTGACAATGACAATATATAGGATTATAAACAGTTCCAAATTATTTTAATACTGTCATTGACCTCTCTGACTGCTCTAATCAAAACAGATGAATGCTAGGGAAGCTTTACAGAGTTCTTTTAATTTTTTCTTTTGAAGGTGAAAAAAATTTAGTCATATAGGTAGGTGCTGTGTTTTTGTATCAGAAAACATGTCCTAAAGGTTCCCCTACCCCATCACTGATTGGGAACATCAAAATCTCTTTTTAGCCCTAATAAATCTCACAGTTCCTGAGAGAAGAAAATATGCAGCACTGGTTACTTAAATGTTTAATAACTTATTCCCTGAGGGTTTTAGGCTTCCAAGGGGACAGAAATAAATATCATATTTGATGCATTACTAAGACTGGTGTTAGGTATGGAAGTTTAAAAATATTTAAAACTGAGAAAGAACTTTGAAAAAATTTTTTAATGTTTGTTTTTGAGAGAGAGCGCGTGAGCACGAATGGGAGAGGGGCAGAGAGAGAGATTACAGAACCCAAAGCAGGCTCCTGACTCTGAGCCATCAGCACAGAGCCCAATGTGGTGCTTGAACTGGTGAACCCTACGATCATGACCTGAGCCGAAGTTGGATGCTTTACCAACTGAGCCACCCGGGCGCCCTGAGAAAGAACTTTTTCTTCAGAGTTCTAGAAACCCAGGAATCTGGGCTTGAATTTGGTATCCCTCCAAACCCCCTTGACCAGTTTGAAAACCACTAGTCTCAAAAAGCCTTCCAAGAGCTTTCATTTACTTCATATTGATCTATAATCTTAAAATAATCTTAAGATATGCAAGAACAGCACGCACACAGAGTTAACATTGGGACTTGCTGATAGGGGTGAGGAAGAAACAGGAATAAATCATCAGCATCACACTTTTCCTGATCTTTTTCACATCTCTTCTGCTTCAGAATAAATGCTTTTATCACCTGTATAACAAAATGCATAGCTGTGTTTTCCAGAGCTAACAGCATGTATACCTGTCATCACTTTTAAAAAGTGCCAAAGGAATCTTTATAAAGTGTTGGTTTTCTCTAAAATTATCAAAGTGATTTCAGGCTTTAGTGAAATACTTTTGGTTGGCACCTAAAAGTATCCTGTGGGTACCTAAGAACTACCCCTTCCTACAGATGAACACATCACTTGACACAGTTTCTGAATAGAGAACCCATATCTGCAGAACTCACTGGCTGACAGGAAGCTCAAAACTAAGTTTTGTGTCTAAATGTAACTATTTTCTGTAGCCCAATTTTCTGTAACAACTATTGTTCTTCTTCCATTACATAGTCCTGTATTCTTTCTTTAAATTGTTTAATTACAGGGGAGCCTGGGTGGCTCAGTCCGTTAAGCTTCCAACTTCCGTTCAGGTTATGATCTCGCAGCCAGTGAGTTCGAGCCCCATATCAGACTCTGTGCTGACAGCTTGGAGCCTGGAGACTGCTTCAGGTTCTATGCCTCCCTCTCTCTCTGCCCCTTCCCTGCTTGCACTCTCTCACTCTCTCAAAAATAAATATTAAATTAAAAAAAAATAAATTGTTTTATTACTTACAATATTTAAATTGTAATGGTTGCATGACTTTAACAGTTTTTCAGTATTTATTTTTGCCATGTATGCATTTCCTTTTCAGAAGTAACAAGATATAAATAATAAATTACACAACAGACATTTGAACAAAAAACCATTATTATTATTTCCTTTCGAATGGTGCTCGAAAGAATGTTTAACAAAGAGGACAAAGAATAGTTAAATTCCTGAAAAATTGAAACTGAGCTTCAAATGAGTGAAATGTGACCTTATACATACCTCTTCCAAACCACTAGGTAATTCTTAGCTACTTAGGAAAAATTTTTTCAAAGAAATTAAAGATATACAAGTCTGTGTTTCATTACCATTCTTTGTAATCTTGATTCACAATAATTTATGGAGCAAATACTGTAAAACTATTGGTAAATAAGGACTGCTTACCCTGTTTAAACAATATTTCCCAATACTTGCTGGTTCTGTAATTATATTGTAATTTTTTTATTGTTGGCAGTAAAATATGTAGCATGTTTCATAGGTGGAATTCTCATTGCTGGTCTATTTTAAAATATTAGTGTTTGGGGGATATTCTGTATGCTAACAAATAGTTTGTTCTCATACATTTCTAGTCATAGAGAGCCCTGTTAATTTTAGGACATTAGAGGGGAAAAGATATCTTACATAAAAACCTTATGACAGTATGATGGTATCTATTTACAGATGCATTTTTACTGAAATGTAAGCTAATCTTAAAGAAAGACATCTGAGGAATTACAAAGCTTATACTAATACCTTTAAAATACTTGAATTCATTTTATTGAAAGGTCGTATAGTAATACTCTGATATTAATGAAATAGTTCATACTATTTTATGTATTAGAAAATACAATACTTTGACACTATCAGCTCCCTTTCTGTTTATTGAAATACCGAGCTAGTATTTTTGAAAGAAAATGGGCATATACACTAAAGGCAAAGATCAAAGGTGGTAGATGATTTTCATCATTGGTTTTGGTGTCTTATTTTGTTGCCAGCATTAACTTGACTCCTAAAACTTACCAAACTTTTTAAAGAATGTGTGACATTCCCTTGTGTGGTCATTTTGTTCCTTTATGCCATTTAGTAACACTGAACAATGCTATCTTTATCAACCCAGAAAACTACTTCTTTCAGGAAAAATTATTCAAGAGATACCAGTTGAGTTTATCTCAGATGTTTGTGTATTCAAGTATTCCTTACTTCCAGAGCTGACTTTGAAAACTATGTATTTTAAACTGTGCTCCAGGGCAAAAGTAAAAGCTAAATTTCCTCCTTTGGGACCCTTAAATATTTCTTTTTTATTTTTTTTTAATCTTTATTTTTGAGAGAGAGAGAGACAGAGACAGAATGTGAGTTGGGGAGGAACAGAGAGAGGGAGACAGAGGATCCTAAGCAAGCTCCAGGCTCCAAGCACAGAGCCTGGGGTGGGGCTCAAACCCAGGAGCTATGAGATCACGACCTGTGCCAAAGTCCAGCGCTTAACTGATTGAGCCATCCAGGTGCTCCCACTTAAATATTTTTTATCTTATCTTTGATTTTTTTTGTATGTTTTTTAATTGAATGCACAAATTTTTACTTTACAGAACTGAGTTTTGGGTATAAAATCCCCCAAAATACTACTTTAAGTTGGGTGCCTAATTTATGCTTTTCATTTTGAAGTCCTCTCAAAATATTAAGATTTTTTTCCTTTGCAACTTTTATGCCAAAACTCAAAGTTCTAGACATGTTCCTTTGCCAGAATATGAATGGGGAAATGATTGAAAGAACAAATGAAAGAAGAAAAAAATACAAACCCTTACAGGCTTTTCTGTCTATAAATATGTCACTGTTCCCCACATTCAACTAATTAGAGATTCATTTAACTTTTCACACATCCATTAAAATTCAGTTACTCCTAGGCAGTTCGAAGAATGGATCAGAATAGAACAGAATATAAAAGCTTTAGAATACCCACAAGAACATATGGAAATTTGATGCGATGAAAAAGGTGGGAAATCCTTAGTGAGTTATATTTTAGGGACATAAAACTGCAAGAAAATCTTGAATTTTTATCAGTAATTTTATATTAGTAATAATGCTAGTATTGTTTCTTTAAACTTTTTAACTGTGTATAAAAGGAGATAAGCATGTCATTAGAATCCAGGATACTCAGTGTCAGAGACAGTTGTAAATATAAAGTTAAAGACATTAAGGGGAAAAAAAACTCTAGTGTAAAATTTGAATTGGCACTATCACTATGTATTCATATTTTAAAAATATACTTCCTGTTCTGTCCACAGAAATGGGCCAGAAGCAGGTCCATCCCGGTAGCAGACTGTACCTACCACCCAAATCTTACCTTCTAATTACCATTCACCACCAAAAAACCCCCACCAAACAAACAAAGCAACAACAGTAAACAACCCCCCACTCCTCAAGATTCTTTGGAGAAACCAGATGTGGGGAAGAAAGGTATAAGATGAGCCTAGGATAATCTTGTACCAAAAAGCAAGGAAGCCCTCTAAGAGACCAACCTAATAGTGTGCTAAAAAGCCCAGGAGCCCTACTGTCTAAATATGCGATGATTTGAAATTAAAAGGTACAGTGACAATAGAATTACAAGAGATAGTTAAATGTAATTGATTTAACATTGGGCAAACAAAAAAATCCAGGAGTCCTTTGTAATACTGAGATCGAACTGACCCAAAATTTATTTGCCAGCATTGGAGATTACAACTACACCAATTCCTTATTTGAAAATTGGTATAAAAAGGGGAGAAAAAATTTTAACCCTATCTTCTCAAGTTGGTGAGGGAAAACTACATAAGAATGGCAGCCAATAAATGTGAATAGTATGATGGAGTAGAAAAAACAGTTTTCCAAGTACCATACCCTATGTGCGGTCCAGATTAGGTATTTTTAGATCTCAGAGGTGATTTCTTTTCCTTTAGATCCTATTCCTGTGGGTGTTTTCTAGTGCTCTGCTAAGGGAAAGAATAGCTCTTGGAAGTTGTCAACGTTAAGCAGAGATCTCAATTTCAGCCTCTCCACCTTCTGTCATCTCAAGGCGTACACAACTCACAGATGAGTACCAAGACCTCTGTCAAACATCAGAGCCCCATAGGTTTGCCGTACCCCGGGGATTTCTCTTGAGATCCTTTCATGCCTTTTACGAAGCATTTCTGTTTTTCAGTTTATTCTGTTAGGTTGACAGAAGTCCTTCTGGCAAGATGGTACTTAGTCACACTTTACACCATGGTACCTGTCGGGGCCAGTGAACTGAAGTAAGTAGGTGTGAACAGTAAGGAGTCTGGGTTTGGGTTAGATGAAAGTACGTACTTTCAGAGTGCCGCGGTGAACTCTGTCAAGTGCTGCGAAGTAGGAACCCTAGTGTCGTTTTTCCAGTTATTTTTGTTTTTTTAAAAGAAGTTAGATATGTACATCTTTGTGAGAAGTCTTCTGATTTTTCACTTTTGGCAACTCATACAATTAAAAAAAAACCCAAAACAACCTTAACACCCTGTGGGCCCAATATGCCAAATGTTTACAGTTTTTATAAACCAGTGCTTGTATTCGTATTTCCAGTTCCTGGCACAGGATCTGAAATCTGGTAAGGTCTGATAAAATTTAAAAGAACCCATGTGTTTTGTACCTTTTACTTCTTTACAAACTTAAGAAATATCAATTCTTATATTAGCCGACTTCCTAGATTTGTAACATGTAAATCTATCATTTTTGTTCTTTCATGAAGATTATTTGATAACTGTTAAAGGAACAAGTTTCGCGGTGTGCCGTACCTTAGAAGTTGCAAGTTAATCTCATATCATTGATCAGCACTGTTTGGATTTGATCCTTCCGTTAACTAAGAATCCACAAATTTCTCTGTCTTGAATATTTCATGACAGCTTAGTGAATGTCTTGCAAATCTTGGTATACTGTGTCTTTAAAATCCTTCAGCTGTCAGTCTGGTAACCCTGTTAAAAGAAGAAAATTAGAATCTCTTAGTATGACTTCTTTAAAAATATAGCTAAGTTCTGGAAATCATTGTGCCTTTTTTGTAAGCGTAGGCAAAACCCATTCTTTTGAAAACTGAAGCTTTTTTGCCTAATTGGCTATCCGATGGCACCCCGGTTTTCTTCACGTTTCTTTAAATAATACGTTGGTCTTCATATAAATTTTTCAGTCTTGTGTGGATCATTTTTATCAGAATACTTCTTCAGCTACCGTGCCAAAGTCTACTAGCTGAGAACTAAAAATCTGATAGCATGAAGAAGTAGTTCTCAGACCAAAGGTAGTTCAGTGGGATCTTGAAGGCAAAGTAGGCAAAGATGAGAAACTGATCAAAAGCGTTGTGGGATATGTGTCAGGCACCAGAAATCATCCTATCTTGAATCATACGAAGTTCTAGACCTGCCATAACAGTTTGCTGAAGCCTAGGTTTTTGGCTGTAGGTAAATGAGTGTTATGGTTGGAACAATATAATAATCTAGTGATCTGTTTGTACCAGACGATATATCAGGTAAGATCAGTATGAATTGTCACCGTTCACTTAAGAGTAAGTAGAACTGGGATGCCTGGGTGGCTCAGTTGGTAGAGCGTGTGACTCTTGATCTTGGGACTGTTAATTCAAGCCCCATGTTGGGGTAGAGATGGCTTAAAAATCTTAAAAAAAAAAAAAAAAGTAAGAACTGAAAACAGTCTTAAGAGTAAATAAAAAGGACAAATATTTTATGATTCCACTTACATGAGGTTCCTAGAAGAGGCAAATTCATAGAAACTGAAAGTATAATGGAGGTTCCCAGGGACAGGGAGAGAGACAGATGGGAAATTACTGTTTAGTTGATGCAGAGTTTCTTTTTGGGGTGGTGAAAAAGTTTTAGAAATAGATAGTGGTTATACGTGTACAACATCGTGAATATACTTAATGACCCTGAATTGTGTAGTTAAACATGGTTAAAATGGTAAATTTTGTGATATGTGTGTTTTACCACAATAAAAAATGCCATCAGTTACTCAAACTGGAAAAATCAAGCCAGGCAAAAAAAGTAAATAGGATGCTGAGGAGACCATGGCTAGATGCCAGAACCTAGTCCACCAAACGAGAGCAAAGCCACTGTGGACCAGAGCCATATGGCAGGGCTGTGCAGTTTTAAAGCAGTAAATGCCCACCCTGGATAGGATGAGAGCTGAGCAAGCAGAACTCACAAAAATCTAGTCCCGGGCACACCTGCCCTGGCAGGCTGAGGTCTCCACACGTGCTATTCCAGAGTGGCAGCTTTGTGAAGCTAGGTCATAGAAGTCTGAAGTCCCTAATTAATGAAATGTTTGCACTGTTACATATTTGAGTGTTTAGTTGACCCATGAAAATACATTTTTCTAAAAAAATTATGATCAATCACAATTCTAATGCTAGAATTTTTCTTTTGTGAAATTTTTGAAAACATTTAAATTATTTTCTCTAACTTTTCAGTTTTCATTTTAGTATTATCAGCTCTTAGCAGTTCACGATACTCTCCGTCTAGAGGTTCCGTAAGATAGCTCTTGTGGGAATAATCTCTAATGTTCCTTGTATTCATTTTTGGAGAAATTGTTCTTATGAAAATGATTCAGTATTATTTATTTTGTACAGAATAATATTTCCTAAGAACATGGAGACTTTGTTCACATGAATACATTTTTCTTTAGCTGATATACTAGTTTTTGTTTTTGGAGTGTGTGATTTAACAGACTCCCAACAACAGTGTTTGTTTTAAAACATGTCTCTTAAAAAACACTTTCTGGGTTATCTTTGTAGATATTTTTCTACTTTGAACAGCCTACGTAATGAAAGGGTGTATGAAACTCAGATTTACTATTACTGTGGTTTTGCAATAGTTATGTGTTGGCAAATAGCATCATTATATTTTTGCTTTTGGCATTCACACTTACCTATATCTAAATCACAGTAGTCATCCCATTTTAATAAATTGATAAGTAATAATGTAATATACAAGTTTATATTTGAACATTATAGCAGTAGTGATACAGTAACTAATACTTATTGGATGCTTATTTTTTGTTTGTTTATTTATTTATGGAATGCTCTTTGTTTTACATACATTGGAAGTATTTACTCCTCACAAGAAGCCTATGTAGTAGATACATTATCCTCATTTTGCAGATAAGAAATCTAAAGTCTTGGCATGGCTAGCTACTCACCCGAAGTCCTACAGCTAGCTAGTAGCTAGCTTTATCACATTCCATTGGCAGGGTTCTTAACTTCTTAACTGTAATTTAACTAGTAGGTAATTCTAGAAATCAACCTGAGTTGCTAGTTATATTAACTATTAGTTAAGCTGTTATTTTAAAATCCTAGTCTGTAATAATACTAAGTTTGAAATTTATAATGTATGTGTGTGTAAACCATGTTTCAGGAATGCGGATGCTCAGTTGCCGGTATATTAACACGTTAAGCATTCATCAGCAACAGGGATGATAAAAAAAAAAAAAAAAAATGTGATCACTGTCCCCAGGAAGCTTAAAATCTAATTAGATGTTTCTCAATCTTTTTTTTTTTTTTAACCTATGTCTCTCTTGGACAATCAACCAAACTGCCATGACTTTATTAATTTAAAATCTCAAAATAAATTTAGATATTCCTTAACCATCTGATTCTCCTTGGTTCCTGAGTTTTTAATAGTGAGGGATATGTCATTATCCAAATATTTTTGGTCCATAAGTTTTGGGTAGTGAGTAGTAATGAAAGTTTGAATAGCAAAGGAAAATAATTCTATCTCAAAAAGTTTATCTCTTCATTTTCTGAGTTTGCATAGTGTGTGTTCAGTAAGGAACAGTTTGGATTGTGAGGAATATGTGTATCACATCTTAAAATAATAAAATAGTAATGAATAGAATGAAGTTGTGATTTAAGACATTTACCCCTCCATTATTGTTCCTTTTGAATGTAAAGGTATTCAACAAGAATACCTATTTCTCTCTAAAGATAATTACCACAGAAATTTAGTGGCTAGATAATGGTACTGTCTTAGTTAATGTTTTGTTTGTGCTGGCTTACATTTATATATAAGTAGGTGAAATGGTTTAGCACAGATGTTGGGTATGGAAGCATTTAAAGGATTTGATGCACATGGCAACAGTACAGTTGTTTAAAGATAATGTAGGTTATGGTTTGTACTAGAGTTTGCTGGTAATACTGAGGAATTTCTAGAACAGTGACTCCCACAGTCTAGTCCCTGGACCTGGACACTTATTAGAGATGTAAATTATAAAGTGCAACTCTAGACCTACCCAGTCAGGAACCTTGGGTGTGAGACCCTCTAATCTGTGTTTTAACAGGCCCTCAGTTGATGTTAATGCCTGCTAAAGTTGGACAACCACTGTCCTTAGAGGCACAGTGGAAAAGTTTAGGAGGAAGGACAAATGAATGGTATAGTCAGAGCTGAGAACCTAATTAGTTTATGAGTTTTTATTAGTTTTGAGCAGGGGTCAGCAGACTATAGCCAGTATGCCAAAGCTGGTCCACTTCTTGTTTTTATATAGCCCACAAAGTAAAAATGATTTAAAAAATTTTAGGGGCACCTGGATGGCTCAGTTGGTTAAGTGTCCTACTTCGGTTTACATTATGATGTCATGGCTCATGGGTTCGAGCCCCACGTCAGACTCTGTGCTGACAGCTCATAGCCTGGAGTCTGCTTCAGATCCTCTGTCTCTCTGTGTCCCTCCTCCACTCATGCTCTCTGTCTCTGTCTCTCAAAATAAATAAGTAAACACTAAAAAAAAATAACTAAATAAAAAATGTTTTTAATGGCTGAAAAAAATAAAAACAAGGATAATACTGACAGATGAAAATATTAAAAACAAATTTCAGTGTCCATAAATAAAATTTTATTGGAACATACAATCATTTATCTATTGCCTATGGCTACTTTTGCATAAGGAGAGTTGAGTATTTGTGACAGAAAGCCAGACAAAGCCAGAAATTCTTACTATCTGGCCTTTTACAGAAAAAGTTGCCAACCCTTGCGTTAGCACATTAAAGTGCACTGTATTTGGTCACTGGTGAAGACATAGAAGAGCAGCATGGGGAGTTTAATACTCTGGGTAGAAGATGGACTCTGAGTCTAATGGGCAGAAATCTCAGCTTGCTTGATTTGGAAAGATGAGTGCAAACAACGTGGTCTTTGTTTTGTGCTGTATAGGAGCCTGTAATCCTAGAACCCATGGTTTTACTTGAGGTAGTAACTTCCCTGGTGTTCTTTGTAATCACTTGTGAAGACATAGTTTTATCAAAATGATTCTATATTGTTTATTTCATACAGTGATGTTATCTTGGTATTGAATTTACTGTATATAAAAATATTCTATATTTTCACTTAAATGTGTAAATGATCTTCTGAAAGTCCTCAAGCGTGTTCACCATGAGTATGCCTTCATGGCTTGTTTAGGTAAGAATCAGTTTTATCATGGGCAAAAATTAAACTTTGGAAAATTTGGCTTTCACTAATGGTGATAAGCTCATTGTAAACCAGCCTTTTTGCTAAGAACAACTAGAAAAACTGGGCAAAACAAAATCTATTCGTAGGCATTGGAGAGCTAGTAAGTCAGTGAGCATTTGAGGGGCCAGGGATCCAGGAAATGGAAGTACAGAGAGAGGAACTCAACATTTGGTACTATTCCTTACCCTTAGTCATTTGCCTAATTCTCAGCAGTAGCTAAGAATCTGACCAGAGCTTCTGGTATTGCTGTACTTCTGGTACAGAGGTTAAAAATTGGAATCCAGAGACTTGCAAGAAGGAATGACCCAGACAAACACCCCAGGCTTTCATTTGAGACCACAGAGTAGAGCAGCACTTGGAAGGTCTATAGTTCAGTCTCCAGTCAGCCCAGTGCTTTAGTGGATTAAGGTGATCTGCCGTAGAATTGCTTTGATTTTACTATTATTACACTGGGCTCTTAATCAGATAAAGCAGTTGAGCCCAACAGTTAGGCTTTTGATTATCTGGGAATAATCAGCCTGTGGAAGGAAAGCCCTTCACTTCTCAAATGAGAGGAGAGAAGGACCATTTATGTGAGTAAACCTGCTGCTTCTGGTGACATGAGGTTAAGGGTGGAAAATCTCTTAAGAAACCTGACTGGTCGGGAGAAGGGACTGCTGGTTTTTTAGATGATGCTTGTGAGCACTGCCTTGATCCCTCACAACTTCCCCTTTAGGAACAAACCAAACAGCAGAAAATGGGGAGCCATGCAGCATCCAGATTCTAGCACTGTCATTTCATGAAAGCGACTGTGTCCCTTTGAGGCTGGGTCCCAGCACCTAAAAATCCTCTGCCTTGGGGTGAAGGGTAAGAAGAGAGACAGGCAGTAGATGTCTGTTTTTCACTGTCAGTTCTAGGATGGCAAAAGTGCTTGAATTGTTTAAAACATGCAGGTAGGTTATGGAACATTAAAATAAGCTGTTTATAAATTATCCAGACTCTCCAAAAAGCATTTTTCCTTCAGTACCCACTATGTGCTGGGTGAATGAGAGTAAAATTAATTTCTCTGACTAGTAGACTTCTGAGTTTATTCTTGTCACCCTGATTCTGCATAATTCACATTTAGAGAGTGATATCTCTTTTGTTTGTTTATTTTTAAGAGTGGATCCAAAAATCTTTTTTAACTTCTAATGCCTAGAAAGAGATAGTCTAAGTTTTCTCTCCGTTGACTGTATCCTGTGATAAAAAACTAGAAAGGAGAATCTGGGCATTACTGCTCTCTTCTGTCAGTCCGCATGACTAGTAACACAGGCAGATGAGTAGGAATTATTTCAGAGCAAAGGGGGAAAACTTTAAAGTAAAATTTGAGTGGATATTCGATTTGATTATAGCTTCACTAAGTGCACAAGTGAATGTATTGAAATGGAATATTATGTAATGCAGTTAAATTACCTTATTTACTACCATGTTCATTATCCAAATTGTATTGGTAAATTTGGAAGATTTTCTTACATTGTTACTTTATATATAATGTGTGTTTAAATTGTTCATCACTTATGTTTTGAGGAATAGTTCTCTTTTTTTGATTACTGTGCTTTTTAAATCTGTTCAATATATTTCCTGTATTTAGTCTTTTTACAAATTAGTATAATGGCTATAGTTATAGTAATTTCTTCTGGTATACGGCAGAACTTAATCTTTTCCTATGAATTTATAGACAAACATTTCCAGAAGGTAGAATATCTTAAGAGATTTGGTTTAAAACTTGGAATTGAGCGAAAATCAAGCTTCTTGCCTTCATATTTTCAGGCATTTATAAAACAAAATCCCAGACTTTATTTATCCTGAGATCTCACAGCATAGTAGAATAGCAGGATTTGATGGAAAGAATACGGTTTTAGGAATCCAGGAGATCAGTATACCTAAGTTAGGGTCCTAGATCTGCCCTTTTCTATCTGTATGACCTCAGGCAAGTTACTTAACCTTTCTGCTCCTCAGTTTCTATATGAAATCAAGATAATAGTAACTTCTTCTATATGTAGTAAATAATACTACATATAAAGTACTTTGAACAATGCTTGGCACATGGTAAGCACTCAGTAAATGATACTTATCACTATTCCTAATAATAATAAAAAATGCCATTTTTGTTACTTCATCCCTGTTACAAGCAGGCATTTTGCTGGAGATGTGGTCACAGACCAGTTTGAGTAGATGAGTGGGAGGAAGAATGGTAAGAAATACACTGTGATATATGCTATAAGTATGATTATTTCCACCTATAGGCCCAGAGAAGGTAATAATTGGAACCCGGGTCCATAGACCAACAACTTGCCATATATGTTTATGTAGTTCAAGGATGAATGAATGCCAGGTAAAATAAATTGTTTTTGCATAGTTCCAGAGCATATAAAGGATTTTGTTACTCTTCGTGGGAGAATACATAGGAAGTGGAAGACCTTGTTGTCATCAAGAAGTTTACGCATGTGGAATGGCTAAATAATAAAAGGCAGTGCAGACTCTATAGCAAGGTGGTGACTACAAGTAACTATTAATAAATTATTAGTAGTAAGCATTTCTTTTTTAACTTTGAAAAAATATATAAACAACATATTTACAAAAGCGAGAACAAAGTAAATGTGTAGCATAATGAGTTGTTATAAAGTGAATACCCATTAACTACCACCAGAGTGGAGAAGTAGAACACTACCAGCCACCCCTGAAAGTCAGTCTCCACTTTCCCTTTCCCAGTCCTAATGGCTTCTGTCTCCCCAAAGGCAACCACTGTCCTGACTCTTACCATAGCCACTTTCTAGAATGATAAATACTCTACATTTTTCTAAGTCTTCATTTCTTTTTAACGTCAGTATTTGAAGTATCATACAGCCACTTTATTAGATTATATTATTTAAATGAGCTCTGAAGAAACTTGGGAGGTAAGATTCCTCATTGTCGTCTGGTTGTCCAAAATAGTCATCATGTTTTGGAATTCTCATTTCATTGTCTTGATCTTTCTGCTCTGCCTAGCTTTGGGGATGGTTGGCGTATAACCAAGAACCAGAGAATTCAGGTCTTACAGTTTCATGGGTCTTATGTGATAACATAACAAATTGTATACTTTAAATACGTGTGCATTTTGTTGTATGCTAGTTATACCTCAATAAAGCTTTAAGAAATAAAAAAGAATTCAAGTCTTAGGGGAGACATGATAATGACAATTTGGCATTAGAAAAAGTAGAAGACACATTTTACTTTTTCCACTCATACTAGTGGAAAACTTTGTATAGGGATGTATATTAAAGGGATGTGTGCTGAAATGAGCACTTTTGGCTCACTTCTATATTCATGTCAAAATTCTACTTCAGTAGTTTTATTTTTTGTTTGTTTACCATTAGGATAAATCTCCTGAAAACTATTAGAAGTGCTGTCTTTCTGCAAGGAGATTTCAAGAAATTCTGAAGGCAGAGTGTTTTATAGCAGTGCCTTTACCTTGGTGATATATCTTCTTTCTTTAAAATAGTCTGAATTTGAACCTTGAAATCAAGCCCTAGAATCATATCACTTTATTAAATATTAGCATAATTATGAGAAAACTAGTAGATTACAAATCTTTTTAGATGTAAACTAAAACTCCGTATGATGAAAGTGAAAATTAAAAATTTACCCTGTAAAGACCAATTCAGATGTTTACAAAACTATGTGTACAGCTATATTTTCTTTTGCCAGGGAGTACTTTTATATTATAATCCACTCTTCACTATTTACATTATGAAATATATTTATTTACATTAGCATATTGATAGTGTGAAAGTGGAAGAAGAAGACATTATAAAGATGATTTCTGGACTCTTCCCCACTTTGCTGAAGTAATTGCATCCTTATTTGTCACTTGAGAATTACACTCCTTACTCTGCTACACAGCAGGCCGCTTTTAATTACTTTCTTTTCTTGAACATTACATAAGTACTTCGGAGCATGAAAAAAGCAACACATCTCTGTCTGAACTATTACTGTTCCATTGATAAAACACTGAAAGAAACATTACTGTCATATATAAGTTCAATAAAAGTTCTGCTGATAAAGACTTATGAAGCCCCCTAATGTAGTTTTGCATATTTTATATTTTACAAAATGAAAAGATTTGCCAGAATAAATATCCAAATCAGGAAACAAAGTTCTTGTTACAAAAAGAAAAAAAAAACCATAAACATCCCTACAGATCAGTACTCTTGACTAATCTCTTTGTTTAATAAGCCACGTTTAGTCAGCAGAAAACAGAAAAAAGGAATGAAATGATCCATTTAACTTACAGATGAAAAATAGTAGTGGATGAATCATGTATCCTGTGGATAGAAGCATATGACTGGCTCGCAGTTAACTCTCAAAATTTATCCTAAGATCTGTAAGTAGAGAGAGAAGGAAATAAATGAACCTTCATAGATAGATAGATAGATAGATAGATAGATTTATATACAGAGAGAGATATAGGTATAGATATATGTATATGTATTTTTATGTGTATATGTAACCCTGTTTACATGATTTCATGCCTTTCAGTAATGCAATTTAGCTGCAGGAATTCGTTTACTGTCCACTTAAATGGAAAACCAGATCCTCTATCCAATTGTAGCAACCTTTTAAAGCCTCAGAATCATCTTTTCACAGTCTCAAACCTCTATCCTTTCTTCCTTTCATCCACTCCATTTCTTTCTCCTTCCTTCTACTAGTACTTACAACTAGTTCTGGGTGGTAGAGATACAGCTGTGAACAAGCCTCTGTTCTTATTCAATTTATATTCTAGTGTGGTGAGACAGGCAGTAATCAAACAAATGAGTAAGAAATCAGATGTGAGTATGTGCTTTGCAGATAATTAATAGAGGGGGTTCTGCCGAAAAATAACTCCTCTGTTCCCTTAGAATGGATGGTTAGGGAGGACCTCTCTCAGGAGGTGATAATAAGCTGTGGCTTGGTTGTCTTTAGGAATCATCATGTTAATATCTCTGGGAAGAACATTCTAGATAGAGGAACTAGTGCAGAGAATCTAAGGCAGGAATCAGCTTTGCTTACCAGATAACAGGAGACCAGATGGCTGGAGTATGGAGAAAAGAATGGTATAAGATGAGGCCAGAGAGGTAAGCCAGTATTATTGGATCATTAAATGCTTTTTAGGGTAGGTAAGAAGTAGAGATGGAAATAATCAAAAGAAGAATGATAATGGTAGCATTGTTTATGGACTCACAATATGCCAAGTGCTGTCCTAAGCATATTACCGTAAATTATCCAATTTAATTCTCACAATTGTATGAGGTAAGTATTGCCATCCTCATTTTTCAGATGAGAAAAGTGAGGCTCAGAGAGAATTCATTTGCTTAAGATCACATTTCTATGAAGTAGAGAAGTAATGGAATTTTATTTGAGCTGTGGTCTAATAGACTCCAAAACCTGTGTTCTCAGCTACCATATTATAAAGGATCTATGTTGTTCCTAAGTTTCCTCTTTTGTCCCCTGCATCCCTCAAAATAATTTCTTCTTCACTTAACGCCAGTACTGGGACATAGAGAAACCCAAGATATTGGAACTGGCTTCCAATCTTATTTTCATTTTTATTTTATTTTTCTTATTTGTCACCCTGGGTCCCTTAATTGCTGACTTAATTACACTATCTTAAGTTGCAAAGAATACAAACTGCAGATAAGACTAGGATATTATGAAATAACTTCCAGTACTGTCAGCATGATTCTACTTTACAATTACTGGTACTTCAATTTGCCAAAAGAAGTACACTACAAAACCATTTTGACTAGAATGGTTTTAAAATATTCTACTTTCACTAAAAATTGTGATCACTCCATTAAAAAAATGAGTGTGAGATAAGTGTCAGGATCGATAATGCTTAGAAATTGTTTAAAAACTTTAATCCAGGAGCTGATATTTTGTATTTCAGAAATACGGTAGTATTTTAGTCACAATACCCTCGAGATCTTCGCCCATCTTTAGTTTGGCTATTCTTTTTTTTTTTTAATGTTTATTTATTTTTGAGAGGGAGAGGGAGTACAAGTAGGGGAGGGGCAGAGAGAGAGAGAGAGGGACAGAGGATCCAAAGCAAGCTCTGCACTGACGCAGAGAGCCTGATGTGGAGCTCGAACTCACAAACCACAAGATTGTGACCTGAGCCAAAGTCAGAGCTTAACCAACTGAGCCATCCACGTACCTCTAGGTGTTCTTCACAAGCAATATATGTGATCTCCTTTAATTAATAGAATTAATAGAATAGAAAAAATAATTTTATGTGACATTTGTCTCTAGATCTATAGCTGTGAGGTCATTAGGATTATAGTATATGAAATAAAGGGAATATTCCAGATACGTGCTTTTAAGTAGGCATATTTTAACAGTAGCACAGAGAGTCATTTTGGTTTCAGTAACTTCCCAAGATGTGTACCATCTTATCCACCAAAAATCCTTAGTGGTTGTGACACTCACTTGAAGGCTCAAGATGAGCCTATGACCTTAGTCTGTTGCCTGTTTAGACTCCAGACCATAGACGTGATTGAGCCCCAGCCGAATACAAACACACCCCAATCACCCTTGACACACCTCAAGCCTGATGGGTAAAGAAAGTAGCCTGAGGTGTGGTTGGATGTTTCTTTTACAAGGTGAGTGGCAGCGGGGTACTGGACTTTGGTGTGTCAATAGTTTATACTTATTCGGAATCAAATTAACAAAATAGTGTTTCATAAAAATTGGGCAAAGGAAAAAGCTTAATGAAACTAAAATGAATTTAACTTTTTGAACAGATGTAATTATTTTTACATAGTTATCACTTAACTTGCACTTTGCAGTACTTGATCTAACCATTCAGAGAAATACCCTTAGGCAAGATTTCACAGATACTGCAGTGACTATAAAAGCAGTTGAAAATTGCACATCTTTCAAACATCTTCAGTTTTACTTTTCTGGGGTCTAGTAAAATTTGTCTTGTGCTGTTAATTGCCAAGCCTTTCTTATTAAATCTAACCTTGCATTTTGTTCAGTTTTTTATAAATCGCCGATGTCAAATGATACAACACTGTGTTGAAAAGTTCTTTGTTAGTTCTGAATACACAAATTTAACTTTCCATGGAAAAGCACCGCAGCCACGATAGAACTCTGTCGTCAGCATATTAAATACTCAGAGTGATTATATGTGATGAATGCCATAGTAGGATAGATAGTAGTGACTTTAAAAATAAACAAGGAGAACAAACAAAGGGCACTTTGTGCTTCCAGCCCAGAGGAAGAATCACTTCTGTCAGTTACCAAAAAGTGGACCATAGCTGCATCTATCATCATGGCTTCTCTTTGTATTTCTTTCTTCCTGCCTTTTCTCACTGCTATCCCATTTTCTCTCAAGTCATGAGCAAGAGCTGGATGCAAAGTACTAATGACTGTGTTCCAGAAACAGAACTCCCTACCCCTAATCTCTTGATTCCATTCCTTTAACATCATTTACTGAGGATGGATTACACACACACAATAATTAGTTTATTTATAAACTCAGTAGTAATGAAATTCTGCATGTTGGTATAACTATATATGACGAGGAATATCTATTGGTATTTATCAAACATTGGGTTTATATTACTGCAGTAGGATTTGATGCCAGTATTCTGAACTATTCTTCTGCCCCTCAGGGGCCTCCCCACTTAACTCTGCAACATGACATCCATTCATCAAAAATAAATGCCCAAATCAATGGAGTGTTTCTGTAACAGGTAGTAATTACCTTAGACTTATTACCCATAGCCCACAGACTCTTATCATCATTCTTTATCAGATAACCCAATTGTTCCTACATTAGTAGAAATTGAGCTGTGAGTCCATTTTTCTTGTTATTTGATGAATAGATCGTTTGAGTGACTATTAGAAATATAGCATTTGGAATTGAACTAGTAACGGATTAAGACTTTCTACTGGTTTTCTTTTTTAATTCTTTTTTATGAGTTTATTTATAGCAGCCCCAATTATCTTCTTTTGCATAGATTTGTGTTGAAATCGGCATTCTTTTACAATTTAAAAAGCATGATTTTTACACTTCATGTTTAAGATAATTGCCAACTCGAGCATTCAAATATTTGCCAAGCCTAATATGTCTGTTTGTGCTCAATACTCCTATGGCAACAGGCAGAGATAATTTGCCTATAAATTTCCATCAGTTCCTGCACTGTCAAATTACATTATACAGTTGTGGATATATTGAATACAAGAGAATCCGAGATACGAGTAGTTTACCACAGCCTGTTTCCCCCTACTCTATTTATTCCAGCCACTTTGTTAATATTACAAAATCTGGCTTTTGTATTTTGACTCAAGAGTTAAGGTGTTTTTCTGATGCTGAAATAAAGTGGACAAAAAGGTGGCACTTAATTGACAGTTGTTGCTGCCAAAATCAGTGCACTTTTGAGAAATATATTACAGCAACAGTTTCCTATACAATATTTTTCGGTTTGATTTCATTTAAAATTTTATAGATGGGAAATCACATGTGATACTATAATGTGATAGACAGATTTAGGTTTGAATTCCAAATCTGTCTTTGTGCTTTGTAAATTTGGGTAACACATCTAACTCACTGGGCTTTTGTACTCTTACTTAAAAATGTGAATGATATATCTGCCTTGTTGAGTTCTAGGAAAGAAATGAGGTTATGTAAAACATCTAACACAGTGTCCAAGGCCTTTCTTCAGTCCTGAAATCCCAGAGCTTGTTAGAGGCAGAATATCAATCAAAAAAGTCAGGTCTTCTGACACACGAAAATGATTCCTAGCCTCTGTATATTGTCTCTTTTTAGTAGTTAGTAGGAAGCCTGGCTACTGGCAAGTAGTTATATAGGGTTATGATTTTTTCAGATAATTTTTTCCTGTAAATTCTGTTAAGGATTTTTTCTCAAGAATTCCAAAACATCAGTAGGATTTGAAAAACACAAGTGAAGTTGATAGATGTCCATGCTTTTGACTGGGTGAGTGATGTTAATGGGATTATCCACTGAAATGGGGAGTACAGAAGGAAGGAAAGCAGGTCAGAGTGACTTATGTGAGTTCGTTCATCAGATATTTACCATTTTATTTAGTTTTAATCTTAGGGACTTTTATAGTCCTTAATATTACTCATTTTAGGGCACTCAAATTTGCATAATTTGCTGTTTGGAGATACCTCTTTTTTTTTTTTTTAATTTTTTATGTTTATTTTTGAGAGAGATAGAGCATGAGGAGGGGAGGGGCAGAGAGAGAAGGAGACACAGAATCCGCAGGCTCCAGGCTCCACACTGTCAGCACCAAGCCCGACACAGGGCTTAAACTCACGAACCGCAAGATCGTGACCTGAGCCGAAGTTGGACACTTAACTAACTGAGCCACCCAGGTGCCCCTGGAGATAAGTATTTTACCCCATGCAGGTCTGGATGAAAATAACAGAAATTCTATGGCGGTGCTGTCTCTGATGTCAGTCACTCAGAAGAATTGACATGTCTATCATTTTCCATAACTAGTGCCAACTTAATATCTCAGCCTCTTTTAATGACACTTTTCTCCATAAAGATCGTCTTAGTAAGGATCTAAACGTGTTTGTTTAAATTATGAATGAAGACAATAACTTGGGTATAAAAGTGGACCACTTAGAAGAACTGATTTTATATTGACTGCCTGGAAAGTGGAACCAAAAAGTAGAAGTCAGTGTGACAGTCTTTCCAAGGTCATACAATTCACAGCGATTTGGTAGTACACTTTCTATTTCCCTTCTTTCTTTTCTTTGCTGCCTGCCTTTTTTGATTCCCTTTTTTGTTTTTCTCCTTTGTAGAAATGATGCAGCATACTGGAAGAGGTAGGTCCTGCTGACGTAGGCTCAGATCCTGGCTCTGTCACTTGCTCCTTCTGTGACCTCTGACTGATGTATTTAACTCTCTGAGCATACTTCCATTTCCCTATCTGTAAAATGGTGAGAATAATGCTTAATTTATGAGGTTATTGGGGAAAATGAAAAAAACAGATTTAAAGCACTGATTTAGTAAACAGGAGTTTTAATATTGTTATGCATCCTGTTGAAACTACAGAGTAACAAAGCATAATAAAACTCAGGTAAATCTGATGATTTATGAGTTGCTTGATAAGTTTTAGTTAAAGAGGAGATTGAGACTCACGTTGAAATGAGTTTTCTAAAAATTATCCGTGGGGTTATTCCTGCTAACCCTGTCTTCTGTGACCATGATAATTGAATTGACTGTAAGAAAGATGGAATGAGGAAACAATTCTCCTGCCAACTTAAAGAAAATTTGTATGCCCAGAGGCATGCATGTCCAGCCTTATTGGAGAAAGTGCTTGAAAATTCAGCCAGCAGTACTTGAGACTTCCCTGATGATGAATTGCCTGCTAAACTGTGCCACAGAGTATTCAATTTAATTCACTTATCTCTCTTGGCATAGCTTCTTTATAAAGTCAGTGCCCTCACAAGGGGGGAAAAGGTCGTCAGGAGAAGCCCATTCCAAATCTTAAAGCATATTTTGAATTCATGGGCTAGTTTTCCCCCCCAGATTCCCCAAATATTTTGGAGACATTTTTTTCTTCAGGTTCACATGCTATAAAGATATTTTCCAAAGGATGTCATCAAGATGGCACATTCTGGGGCGCCTGGGTGGCTCAGTCTTTTGGGCGTCCAATTCTTGGTTTCAGCTCAGGTCATGATCTCACAGTTCATGAGTTTGAGCCCCACGTCGGGCTCTGTGCTGACAGCGTGGGGCATGCTTGGGATCTGGTCACACTCTCTTGTCTCTCAAAATAAGTACATAAAATAAAATAAAAAATTTTTAAGATGGTAAATTCTTTCTTTTTCTCTGGGGAATCCTGGCTTTCAGAATGGCCTGAAAAAGAGGACCAAAAGATGTCAGTAGGCATCAGATTTCATACCCTTCTCCTCTGCCCCCTCTTTTTCTTTCCCCAAGAGCCCTTATCCAAAACTAACCTGTCATAACGTTTTCCTGGTTTTCTTTTGGAAAAAAGTTATAGACTCATGTAAGATCTGGGACATCCTGGCACAATGGAAACAGCTCTAGTTATGGCAACTGCATGTCTGTTCCCTGGTTCTGTGACCTAGCTAGGATCTCAGGGATCACAGATGTAAAATTCTATTTTGACATCTTGATGTCTTGATTAGCTGGAGAGTTCTTTTTGAAAAATTTTAAACTTTCAGTTGTGAAAATGCCCAAACATATACAAAAGCGAAGAGTTAAAACCCCCATGTGCCTGATGGCTTCCACTACCGCCACAATTTGCCCTATTATTTCATCCTCTGTCTTGCACTCCTTTCCACCTTTGTGGGTTTTTTGTTTGTGTTTTAAGTAGAGTATTTTGAAGAAAAGCCTAGTCTTCATGCTTTTTCACTTCTAAACTGCTCACATCTCAATAAAACCTAAAAATTTCAAGTCTTTGACCTCTTCTGCCCCCTCACTCCTCTTAAAAATAATTACCAATATTAGAGAAACAAAAAATTCTGTGTTCCAGAGATTTCTGATTCTATAATAATCATACCCCAGCAATTCTTAATTTGAAGTTATTGAACACCTGGTGGGTATGGGAACATTTTGATATTAATGCAGATATTTGCATGCACATGTAGTTGTGCTTTTTTTGATGAGGGGATCAAGCAATATCATTTATTTTTTTTTTTAATTTATTTATTTTGAG
This sequence comes from Panthera uncia, assembly GCF_023721935.1. Lineage (NCBI taxonomy): Eukaryota > Metazoa > Chordata > Mammalia > Carnivora > Felidae > Panthera > Panthera uncia. Next base: position 136,877,002 of record NC_064810.1, read on the forward strand.
AGAAAATGGAGGCAGGGAAGGGGCAGAGAGAGAGAGCGACAGAGAATCCCAAGCAAGCTCCACGCTGTCAGCACAGAGCCCGACATGGGGCTCAAACCCACGAGCTGTGAGGTCATGACATGAGCCCGGATCAATAGTCAGATGCTTAACGGACTGAGCCACACAGGTGTCCCTCAAGTGATATCATTTTTTAAAGTTTCAAAGGAGTCCCTGGCTCAGAGAATCTGGGCCTGGGTAAAGACTGTGTATATAGAGTCTTCACCAGATTCTGGGGTCCTGCATAAATTGAAGTACTATATGCAGAAGATCCTATAATCTTGGTAAAGAATCTGTAAAAATACATTAGCACATCATAATAATGTCTTTGTAGCGTAACAGCTAAATTCTGGTTATAATTCTGTATTTAGTAAGGCAAGGCCCTTTAAACTATAAATGCTTTACACACAATTTTGGAAAAAGATTATTTAAAGCTAGATATATATATGTGGCTTCAAGATCAAGTTAGTAGTCTCTTACCATGTTTGTAAAGAAACAAAGCTTTCTCTTTTTTGTGCTAATAAAATGTTTTCAAAGGAAGGCCATTTAGTATCAACTTTGGTTAGATTCTTTATTTGTCAAAAAATGGATATAATTTATCTGGAAAATCATTACGTGTGGGTCACACTGGACATCTAAATCTTTAAATTAAAACCCATGCTGCTCCTTCACTCCTACAGCAGTTTCCCCCCACCGAGTTAGATGTAGGTTTAAAGCTGGTAAGTGTGCCAACCCTGGGTAAGGCTTTAGATCTGTTGAAGTGTAGGACTCTGTTGGCTGGCTCTTCTAGGTCATAAATCTTTATAGTAAGCTGTACAGGACCTGAATTAGAAATGAACTTTTTCCAATTTAACACCGGAGTTGGAAACCAGGAGCACAGTTTTGAGGATAACGAAAGCTGCTCACTGGAGCAGCACCCAGCTGGGCCTCCTGGCCTATATCTAAGAGTCACAGTTCACAAAAACTGCCAGGGTTTTGCCAGTACTGTAGTTTCATTTTCTTTTCCTTCAGGAGTACACTTCTTACTTGGAGTATGCTTGTCAGTTTTTGTTCTTTGGCTTTAGCTGAAGGTAATATCAAACATGAGCAAATGCATAGGGTCGTATTAGCCCTTAGTGGATTTCCCTCGGGGATTGTAAAGAGTGCCTCCAGAAATCAGCAGTGATTTTTGTGTGACTCTGAGAACAGGCCCTTCTATTTAGAGTAATGCTTCATTTTGACTTTTGTAGGAAGTTATTAGATCTGAATAGCCACAATACCCAAAGTAGATGAATGATTATTACATAGTAATGAGTGTGGTTCTCACCATATCTCATAATTAAAGAGGATGATTCCGATGGTGTTATTCGTTGGACTGCACTTCCCACCATTGACTTTATTTTCTCAGGAGTAAAGGAAAGTGGATGGTGCTGTATTCTTGCTTCTCTTCCAGTCAAGTAGAATTAGTGTTAGGTAGATGACTATGAAAGGATCAGGGTAGTTTGTATACCATCTTTAAACATCCAACACAATATCACTAAACCAGAAAAAGCAGCACAGAAAAGAGAGTTCCATAGGAGGCTGTTTAGAAAATAGGTATAGGATTGCAGAAGGAGAGATGTCTATGGCTGTGATAGAATGCCAAGCCAAAATCGGTGTGGTTTACAAAACAATCAACTGTTAATAGAAAATAGATAGAACATAAGAACCCTTGGGTAGAATTTTCCAAAAGTAGCCTTAGGCTACTCCCTGATTAACATGTTATGTGGGTAGAAGATGAAAAGACAATGTGTGCTTAATCCTTCTAGTGAAATCTATCCCTCAGATACCTTCCCACTAACTCTGTAAGGCAACTGAGAAAACGGATGCTGTAAAACTATTTGTTTTTCAGTCTTTCTACTACAGCTAATGCGTGTTCCTCTTTAAAAGTCTGTATTAATTTAGTAAATTACCACAACTATGGTGGCTTAAAACCAAAGAAATTTATTCTCTCACAGTTCCAGAGGCTAGTCTGAAATGAAGGTGTCGGCAGGGTCATGCTTCTTCTGAAGGCTCTTAGTGAAGGATACTTTTTTGCCTCTTCCTGGCTTCTGGAGGCTCCCAGCAATCCTAGGAATTCTTGGTTTGTAGCCGCGTCACTCCAGTCTCTGCTTCCATTGTCACATAGCCTTCTTTCCTGTGTGTGTCTCTGTATCCCAGTCTTCCCTTTCTTTTCTAGAGACACCAGTCATTAGATGTAGGACCCACTCTAATATGACATCAACTTAATTACATCTGCAAAGACCCTATTTTAAAACAAGATCACATTCACAAATTTGGGGGTTAGTCACTCTCAACAATAGCCAAATGATGGAAAGAGCCTGAATGTCCCTCAACTGATGAATGGATAAAGAAGTTGTGGTTTATATACACAATGGAGTACTACGTGGCAATGAGAAAGAATGAAATATGGCCCTTTGTAGCAACGTGGATGGAACTGGAGAGTGTTATGCTAAGTGAAATAAGCCATACAGAGAAAGACAGATACCATATGGTTTCACTCTTATGTGGATCCTGAGAAACTTAACAGGATCTCATGGGGGAGGGGAAGGAAGAAAAAAAAAAGTTAGAGTGGGAGAGAACCAAAGCATAAGAGACTCTTAAAAACTGAGAACAAACTGAGGGCTGATGGGGGGGTAGGAGGGAGGGGAGGGTGGGTGATGGGTATTGAGGAGGGCACCTTTTGGGATGAGCACTGGGTGTTGTATGGAAACCAATTTGACAATAAATTTCATATATTAAAAAAAATACAAATTTGGGGGTTAGAACTTGAACATATCTTTTTGAGGGAGACACTTTAACCCAGGACACAGAGGCCATGGTCAGGGGTAAGCAGAAGGATTGGTTTTCAGTATAGATTGAGAGTTATGGTTTTATTTCTTCTTGGTTTTATTATAAAATTATTAATTGCATAATTTAAAAGTGGGTATCATTCTCTAACACACACTGGAAACTTGTATAAAGTGAGAGATTAATTCCACTTTATTTAGAATGTTTGGTTAAAATACTTTTGGTGAACCAATCTATGCAGGGTTTTATTTTATTTTATTTTATTTATTTATTTTATTTTATTTTATTTATTTTATTTATTTTATTTTATTTTATTTATTTTTCACAGTGAGAGAGAGAGAGAGACAGAGTATGAGCAGGGAAGGGGCAGAGAGTGAGGGAGACCCAGAATCTGAAGCAGCCTCCAGGCTCTGAGATGTCAGAACAGAGCCTGACGAGGGGCTCAAACTCAGCAACTACAAGATCATGACCTGAGCCGAAGTCAGACTCTTAACTGACTGAGCCACCCAAGTGCCCCCAAGTAGATAAATTTCTAACATGTTTGCTAAGCCAAAGAGTAGAAGGTATATATAGTTGTGTGTAAAATAATCATTGCCATAATCGGTAGGTTCTGGTGTCCTTATTAATGATGCAAGTATATATGTGGGTGTGCACACATATGTATGCTATAAACGTTTCATTGTAGTATGACCTAATTATGCCTCATAGTGACTACTGCCAGTGGATGCTTAATCTGTATTAGGAACTAAGTCATCAGGTAAGGATCCAATTTGAAAGTGACTGTTCTCAACCAAGCAAAGGGAATATACACTTAACCAACTGAGTCACTCAGGTGTCCCACAACAGGTTTTTCTTTTTAAGTTATTTATTTTGAGGTGGGGAGGGTGAGAGAGAGAATCCTAACCAGGCTCTGTGCTGCACCATCAGCGCAGAGCCTGATGCAGGGCTCAAACCTATGAACCATGGGATCATGACCTGAGCCGAAGTCAGACACTTAATGAACTGAGCTACCCAGGCGCCCCTGAACAACAGTTTTAACCTTTAGCATATGGTTTCTTTTTTCTTACTTTTTAAAAATTGAATAATAATTGGCATACAACATTATATTAGTTTCAAATATACAGCTTATTGATTTGACAGTTCTATATATTACTTATTGCTCGCCGTGTGTCGTCACCATCTGTCAGCATAAGTTATTGCAGTATTCTTGACTGTATTGTCTGTGATGTACTTTTCATCTCCATGACTTACTAACTTTATAACTGAAAGTTTTTATCTTTTAACCCCCTTTATCTATTTGCTGCCCCCCACACACATACACACATACCTTCTCCTTGGCAACCACCAATTTATTCTTTATATTTATAAGTCTATTTTGGTTTTTCATTTTGTTCTGTTTTTAGAGACCACATATAAATGAAATCATATGATAACTTGTCTTTTGGTGCCTAACTTCTTCCACTTAGCGTAATACCCTCTAGGTCTATCCATATTGTTACAGATGGCAGGATCTCATTCTTTTTTATGGCTGAATAATATCCCATATTGTGTGTGTGTGTGTGTGTGTGTGTGTGTGTGTGTGTGTGTGTGTGTCTGTCTATCACATCTTTATTCATCTATCGATGGACAATTGGGTTGCTTCTGTATTTTGGCTATTGTAAATAGTGTGCAATAAACATAGGGGTGCATATACCTTTTCGAAATAGTGTTTTCATTTTCTTTGGGTAAATACCCAGCAGTGGAATTACTGGATCATATGTTTCTTCTTCTTTTTTTTTTTTAGGCATCTCCATACTGCTTTCCACAATGGTTGCACCAATTTACATTCCCATCAGCAGGGCACAAGTGTTTCCTTTTTTCTACATAAGATATTATTTCTTGATTTTTCCTTTTCTTTATTTTTCATTGCTTACATACTTGATACATATATCTCAAGATACATGTCAAGAGTAAAAAAAGGGTGGGAGGTAACTAGGTGTCAACCCTATTGTTCAGCACACTCGTAAAATTAATGAGGCATGTATTATTATGAATGTTCTAATAAACTTTATTGTGAGGACTAGGGTTGAAAACTACTATTAACTTATGAAGTGTGTAGTACTTCAGTTTTTATTTTCTACTAATTTTACTCTGTGAAGTAAGTTAGAATATGTATTATCTGCACTTAAAAGTGCAGTATAAAAGCGGAAGTATTACAGAAATAATGTGAATCCTGTTCACTGTACCAAGTGGAAATATGTGTAGATAACATAAGAGCAGAAAATATCAAATGCCCCCTGCTTTCAAGACATTCATATCTAGTGTGGGGTACACACAAGTAACAAGCAGTTAAGTCTAATGTAATGTTAGTGATAGATGTATATATATCTAGCAAATGGAAGGGTTTTGACCAAAAAAGGAATGAAACTTTTTGAGGAAAAACCAAGAATGAACAAAAACCATTCCTTTTTTTATCCTTTCCCTCTTTTTCCCCTTCTTCGCCCTTTTTCTCCCCTGGAACTAGTATACATTTCTAAATTTAAAAAATATATAAATAAACAAATTACAGAGAGGTGATTACTGTAGAATAATGTGCACCGAATGATCAAGTGCAAATACTTCAGATCATAGAGCAAAACATAGGAAAGGGTAAATGAGTCTGTTTTAAGTCTAGGGAAATCCAAGATTCAGGTAGCAAACTGTTCCTCTCAGCTGAGGCCCTGGGAAGAGCTTTCTCTGCTTCTAAACTACACACAGGAGTCAACAAAGTCCAGAAGCAGTTTGGCTCTTGAGGGAGGGCAGATTGCCTGGGGTTGGGAGGACTGGATCCTGTGGGTGTCCAGAAGCCTCTATTCTAGATACCCCTCCAATCTGCTAGTCTTTATTCCAGGTTTCTAGACCTCGGAGAGAGAGGCAAGCCTTTCCTTACTGTTGGCCATTTGGCTCTTGCCTAATGATGAGGAAAGTGAAGTTCCGCTTGGAGACTTCAGGATAATTCTGGGCCTCACCAATGTGCCTGTTGGTTGTTGAAGATCTTCCAGGAAGAGTCGGAAGGAAAAGGAGATTGAGGTCAAATTTATACTTGCTCAGTTAAACTTGAAAAGTTTTCAGTATTAGAAGTCAGAAGTACTTCAATAGTTTCTTCTGTAATACTGTCTCAAAAGTATGATATAAATGTTCTAGCTGTCTACATAATAGCTGTATCACATTAGGCAAGTCACTTGAGTTTTTTGTGGCTCCTCTCCTTCAACTAGAAGACTGAGATGGAGAGTGTGAAGATGAAGTACTTAGTGCGGTGCATGCTACCTTCTAAGGAAACAGTGAGTGTTTTATCTGTTGATGAAAACAGTACCTCTTTGTTAATGATGCATTATTAAAATTAATAATACTAATTGGAATAAAAGTGAAGTCACACTTACCTGCCTGCAGTGTGTCTACATATGCGTAGAGAGGAGTAAAGGTAATTATCTAACTGATCATAAATTAGCTGCTGTGATAGTTAAAATTGTTGTACAAACAACACATGTAGATGACAGTATGGATCCCATATGTAGCCATCTTGTGTTCAAAGAAGTGGCAAGCCTCCTGGAGATAATGCAGAATTAATTAGTAAGTATTATAGTCACATATTTAATTAAGTAGGATAAATGTATGTAAATGTTGGTCTTAGTTGATAAAATGCATTATAGTTGTTTAAAATTTTCATTTTCGCTTTTTTAAAATGTATTTGCTGTTTGTATTTGTTTTTATTTATTTATTTTTAATGTTTATTTATTTTTGAGAGAGGCACAGACAGAGCATAAGTGGGAGCGGGGCAGAGAGAGAGATAGACACAGAAACTGAAGCAGGCTCCATGCGCTGAGCTGTCAGCATAGAGCCTGTCACAGGGCTCAAACCCACGGACCGCGAAATCATGACCTGGGCCAAAGTTGGACGCTCAACTGACTGAGCCATTCAGGCGCCCTTATTTGCTTGTGTTTTTAAAGAAATTGTTGTTCATGTTAAAAATCCTTTTGGCTTGTGAGGGAACTTATTTTTACTGTAGATCATTTTGGAAGCATGTGGGTTACATTTAGTAGTAGTGGCAGCAGCAAGAGCAGGTGGGTTTCAAAGAGTTTTCAAAGGTGCAGCGCTCTTGGCTAATGTTTCTTACTAGACATTTTTGAAAAGCTTAAACTCTTTAACCACGCTTTATGAAGTTAGAGGTAGGGTGTTAGCAGCATTCCTACTGGTTCTTAGAATAGTAAATTCAAACAAAAAGATAGAAATGTCGATTTCTCAAGATATTTGGAAACGGTAACTCAGTAAGTTAAATTTGGACGCCTGACTTTTGCTACCATAGGTAAAAGAGTTCAGAGACAACTCCTCTTTCCTCCTACTTTTATTTGAGTACACTTACAACATGATAATGTAATGCACTGGTTCTCAAGATGTGGTCTCAGGACCCCAACATCACATCATCTGGGAACTTGTTAGAAATACAGATCCTCTGATCCCATCCTATTCTTAAAGAATCAGAAACTCTGGGCTGGGATCTCAGAAACCTGTGTTTTAACAAGCCTTCCAGGTAATTCTGAGGCAGCCAAAGCTTGAATATCATTACTTTTTATCAGGTTGGCTCTTAGCCAATGTGATGGAAATTTTAAGGAAAAACTGACAAACTAGAGAAACTGTTGCATTATAGAAAGGGAACCAAGATGCTTTTTGAAAAGTTAATTTAAACGTCAACAAATCATGTGGTTAACGTTAATTAGGTAAACATTTTCTTCAGCTCTCTAACAGAAACAAATGGTAAATGTTTCAGGCGATTAATATGAAATTTATATCATATTGATTTCTATAACAGTATAGCTAATATTCCTTTGACCTTTTCATAATGATATTTTAACTATAAACTTTCAAGGAAGAAATTGAAAGTATCAGATTTCAAATGACAATTCTAGTCATTAAGATCAATCCAGTATTAATCATTTGGTACTTCCCTCTGTCTTGCTCTGCCAAAGACTCGGTCAGTCTAAACTACTTGATTTCCCTCAACTTCTAATGCTCCTTCTTCACCTTTTGGTGCAAAAGACTCCCGTTACCTCTGCCTGGAAGCACCTTTCCCCCAACTCTTCCCTTTGGCCTATTCAGTCTTTAGGTGTTAGTTAGCCTGGATACTTCTTGAAGTAAACTTCCCTTACCTTCTGTTCCCACAGATTCTGTGCATACCACTAGAGAGTAATTGTTTGTGTATTTCTCTGTATCCTTTAATACACTGTATGCTCTCTAAGGTCTGATTTTCTCCAGCTGGTATCGCATAGTGCCTGGTGCACGTCAGCATTCAGTACATACCTGGCAACTTGGATGAGTAGTCCTTCCATTAGGTAACTAGCAGCTAAGCATTCAAGAAAGCGGTATGGGTGCATGCATGTACATGTATATAACCTGTTATTACCATATATTTTGTAACTTGGTTTTTCCCTTTTTTCCTTTTTTATGTTTGAGAGTATAATCCTTTGTAACCCACTGCCTCCCTTTGTTAGGAACTCTTCTAACATGTGCCTCATCCCATTTATCCGTGTTTTGAAAGAGAATAAACAGGACCCAAATGGTGCTTTACCCCAGTGTACAGCTCAGCTTGTGAAATTCCATTTTAGTGAAATTGTTACAGTATGAAAGAAGCTTTTAAATCTGAGACCTGCTTTTTTGAATTTTGTAATGAACCTTGGAGAAAACCATACTGGTCTGTTGCTTTTGGTTTTCAGGGGAGATCCCACTGGCTGGAGACATTCATTTTACCTGACCCTATTTCCAGTGAGTGAAAATATCTTTAATCTGTCTGTATGAACCAATCAATATACCCTCGTAAAGCACCTCACACAGAGTGGTAAAAAATGTGAATTCCTTCCCTTCCCTCTTTTGAGCTTTCAGAAACAGATAGTAGACCATTTCTCTGAAGTGGAGACCATGGAAACGTTGGAAAATGTGGGGAAGGGAGGGAATGAGCATATTAACTCTCAAGGAAGGTGCTCGAGTATAACCTCATCCTCAATTTCTAAATTATTAGTTAGATGTTGTTATGTATTTTCCAAGTTAAATTTCATAATGTATATTTCTTTTTATCATGTTTAGCAAAAGAAAGTTATGGGTTCAATGAATGAGTATTAATAGCTCAAGAAATTTGTATTAGCCACTAAAAAATACCTACATCTAAGTATACTTTAGATCACTAAAGGTATTTGTTTTTACAAATTATGGTTATTGTGTGTGTGTGTATGTGTGTGTGTGTATGTGCATTTTAAATAGACCTGTGGGAATTTGGCATTCAGTCCTGAAAGGAAAACAATTAGCCTCTGCTACTGTTATACTGAAAATTTTGTTTCATTTGTATCCAAACCTGAAATAGGTTTATTTTACCAAAGCGAACAGTAGAACAGGAGAACCCAAATACTTGCAAGTCAGGTTGGCAAGGATTAAAAAGATAAAACCCAGCTTGTCAAGGATGTGGGTATATAGGCAGCACGGTACACTGATGGTGAAACTGTGGATTGGTACAGGCATTCTCGCTGGCAGTTAAGCAGTATGTATCCTGTATCTCTGAAATTACAAAGGAAGTAATGGGACAGGTACTCAAAGATGTTTGTCCATGGCTAGTCATGTAGCATTTTGTGTAATAGTAGCTGAAATTTCCAGCTGTGAGAGCTTAGTGAGGTAAGTTACCTATGTCTATTCAACAAAATGAATAGGTTATCATTAAAATGTTGGTACATATATATGAACATGGAAATACTTGCCTAATATGTTAAGTGCAGGGAGAGAGGCAGTTACATATCTGTATTTGATTAAAACAAAGAAATAATTTCATAAGGTGATACACTGAAGTAACAATAGTAGTTACTTCTAAGAGGGGCAGCTTTCCTCCCCTTCCTCTTACTTGTATTTTCTGAAGTTTCCTTTATGGGGGTGCCTGGGTGGCTCAATCAGTTAAGCATCCAACTTTGGCTCAGGTCATGATCTCACAGTTTGTGAGTTCGAGCCCCACATCGAGCTCTGTGCTGATGGCTCGGAGCCTGGAGCCTGCTTTGGATTCTGGCTCTCCCTCTCTCTCCCTGCCTCTCCCCTGCTCACACTGTCTCTCTTTCTCTCAAAAATAAATAAAACATTAGAAAAAGAATTTTTTTAAATAAAGTTTCATGTATGGACATTTATTACTATTGTTGCTGTTATTGTTATTAGACTTCTGTGTCAAGAAAAGGAAGCCATGTTAAAATAGCACCAGGTTCTGTCTACTCTAGTAGGTAAGAATTGAATTTAAGAAAGGTTTTCCATTTCCATGGAAATTTATTTTAGTGATATTTAAAGAAGAATATTTTAGGTGTGGGATACCTGGTAAGCCATCCTGCTAACTTAAAATTTCTAGTTTTGCTGTATAATCCTGAATTTTCCAGAGGGTAAAAATTTGTTTCAAGTCAAGGTTGCCCTTATGAATGCGTGAAATAAGAAGCCCCTCACCAAGTCTGATTTCAGGGATCCTGGGAGTTTGCCTGCCCTCCAAACACTTCTCACTCCCTTGCTGTCCATCCTATCGGACTTGAGATGGAAGCTTTACAAGTATATTCTTTAGGTTAAGCATTTTCTTCCTCTGGTCTTTTATGAAAGGTTAATGAGGGGTGATAGGTCAAATCACTGACTTTGGGGGTTTGAGGGGTTCTTTTTGTTTGTTATTGTTTTGTTTTGGTGGATTAGTCCCTCGGCTAAATCCACTCCAAGAGATGAGGGTTTTGAAGCAGCACACGTGCAGCACCTGAGGAAACAGAAGTGTGACATCTGGTGCCAGTACACACATAGGAAGAGATGGGGGAGAGGTTGGGGGGTATACTGAATATGTGCACTTTCTTGCCACTTTAATTTGCCCTGTGTTAGGGGAAAACCATTTACCAAGTAATTAGATAAAAGAAACACATCATTGTGATAGCAGATTTCCAAGTGGTTAATAGAGGGGGGGAGCCAGGTATAGTTTCCTGTGAGTTCTGTTGCCAACTGATTTAAATAGGCTTTAAGCAAATTTGAAAACCTGAGATGACATCAGTCACCTGCTTCAGCATCTCAAACCCTTTTCCTCCTTCTGGCTTTTAATATGTTTTGACAAAAAAAACCGTTGTGTAATTCTGCTGACTTCTGGTCACCTGCAGGCTTAGAGTAACACTTTCAAATCTCTTGCTCTCCTTGATCTTTCTGGACATTTGCACAATGGAAGACTCATTCTTTTTAAGAACTTTCTTTCCTTGGCTTCCATGATGCATTTCTTTCTTTGTTCTTCCTGTCCAGCCACTTCCTTTTTGACTCTTGATCTGGTTACTTTTCAGTTCCCTAATTGGGTATTACCAAAGCTCAGCCCTTGGCGTTTTGCTCTTCTTGCATGTGTTCTCTGTGATGATGGATGGGCTTTTTTACAACTTACGCAATGTCCTTTTTTACTCAGATCTTTATCTTTGGGTATGTCCACTCCAAGTCTCTCATCAGAATTTACCTCTTGGGAATATCTCATTTCTTCATTAAGTCAGACAGACACAAAGTCCTATGAATTCTTTTTTCACAGTTTATATCCAGTCACCTCCTTTTTCCCATCCTCATTGCCACCAGCCTCCTTTAGGCACCTTGTACTTCACATTCAGATGATTGCTAATAGCTTTTAATTGATCTTGTCAGCTAATCTTAAAATGTTGCCACTAACTCAGCCTTTCTGAAACACCTAATTTCCTCTAATCATGTCCAGTATTACCTTCTTTACAAAACCAAACTTTTTACCAGCTTCTCCTCACTGGTTATCTCCTTCTTAACTACTTCTTTAGAAATGATGGTATATTTCGTAGTTTTTAGTACTTAATCATACCATACCTTGTACTTAACTATTTTATTAGGGATTTTCTTGTACCTACTTAAATTTCCAACACCTGTTCTTTTTAATGTTTGTTTTTGAAAGAGAGAGAGAGAGAGAGAGAGAGAGGGAGGGAGGGAGGGGGGGAGAGAATGAGCAGGGGAGGGGCAGAGAGAGAGGGAGACATAGAATCCAAATCAGGCTCCAGTCTCTGAGTTGTCAGCACAGAGCATAACACAGGGCTTGAAGTCACGAACCGTGTGATCATGACCTGAGCTGAAGTCATGACCCTTAACCAACTGAGCCACCCAGGCACCCCTTCAAGTACCTGTTGAATTGAATTGAACAACACATTGCATTTTTTCCTTGCAAGTAGTTTTGTGAAGTAGTGTAAAATTCAGGTTTTGAATGGGTGGGTTTTCCACAGACTTCTAACTTAGTGTTTCTCAAACTTGACTAACTCATTAACTTCTTAGATTTCTTGTTCAATGTGTTAATTTCCAGTTCCAAACTTAGAGAATCCAATTTAGTATTGAGTCTGAAAACCACACTTTGAGTAATACTGCTGAAATATTCTTTTCATAGTATCCATTACTTCCCTTTAACATCTGTGTGTGGTACAACTAGAAAGTGTATTTTAATAGCACTGTTATTACATATGGCTGTGTGCATATTACTGTTTTTTAAATTTTACACACATATAAGTAATGGCAACAGTATTCAAACCTAGCCTAGAGTGCTAGGAATCACTAGATGCTTTAAGAATGCCACAGTGAATGAACTGTTTGCAGCCAAACGGATTTAAACTTTAGGAACTCAATCCTGGCGTTTAGTCCTTTGTGTAAGAACTTCTGGTATCCCCTCCAAAAAAGTTTGAAAACAACAAGAGTGATAAGCAAAAAGTAATGAGAAGTGTACATTCTGTTTAATTACTGAGGTGAAACAGATTTTTTTAAAGTAATACCTCATTTTAATAATCCAAATTTTAATGTTATAAAAGATGCATCTGTTTCATGTTATAAAAACAAGTATCAAACTCTGACTTGACAAATTGGGAGCTGTTTAGGTCTCAAACTTATTACATTCCCATTGAAATTAGTTCGGGGTTTTTTTTCCCCTTGATAGAATTAAGCTTTCCTTAACACTTTAAATATAGGCTATTTTTTCCATCCTCTGTTTTCCATTTCTCTATGCTGTATTTTAGTTTGCTACAGCATCTGACCTCTAGTTTGAAAAAACAAAATTTGTATACAGTTGGATTAGAATATAGTAGGATCATTCATTGAAGAGAAACCGAGATAGTAGTTATTTCAGGATCCAAAAAAATTATTTGCTAAAGATTTCTTTCTATAATTTAAAACATGTTTAAAAGAAATTAGGTGTTTGGTAAAATAATACTGATTTGTTTTTATTACATGGGAATCATATTGGCAACAAATAAAGTAGAACAGACCTGTCTGTTGCAGATTTATCCAAGTTACTTTGGTTATTCACATTTTTTCAGGTTCTTTTGGTCATAGCCTTGCTTCAGGTGAACTGAAATCTCAAACCAAATTTTGCCCCATCTACACATCCTTATTAGCAAGCAGATACAAAAATAATCATAGAACCCTATTTAATAGGCAAGTGAATTTCCCATTTTGTTCTTTGTAACATATTCGAGCAAGCGCTAAAGCAAGAAAATAATACTTTAATAGTGGAATCAGCTCACTTTTTAGTCTGATTAGGCATCAGAATCTTCTTTTTTTTAACGTTTACTTATTTTTGAGAGAGAGAAAGACAGAGAGAGAAAAGAGCATGAGTTGGGGAGGGGCAAAGAGAGGGAGACCCAGAATCCAAAGCAGGCTCCAGGCTCCAGGCTCCGAGCTGTCAGCACAGAGCCCTGTGCAGGGCTCGAACTCACCAACCACAGGTTGATGGCCTGAGATAAAGTTGGACACTTAACCAACTGAGCCCCCAGGTGCCCCTAGGCATCAGAGTCTTCTAATTGGGGGAGGGTGTTTGGTGCAGAAACAAGAGCTGAAGACTTTCCTGACCTTGGATACAACTCAAAAGGTGTTAGGCCGCTGGACTTGTTAGAGAATCCTACTCCATTCATGCAAGGATGGAGGAGCTTGTATGTTATTTCTGACTAGTCCCATATTTTGAATCCTGTTTCCCCAATAAAATTTATTACCAACATCTTTTATGCTTAAGGATGAATCCACCATTGGAGATGCAGGTAAAGATAATGGATGCAAGAAAAGACATTGGATCCAGCTCCCTTTGGAGTTAAAATCCCAAATAAGGTCTTTAATAAGCTAACCAAGCACTCTCTGAAACGCAGTTCCCGATTAGGTTCTTCAAACGCTAACTTGCAGACAGAGATACATCATGTGGTCTGTATTGACATTTTTTTCAAGTTTCAAATCAGCGCTTTGTGAAAAATCAGTGGGGCCAACGTCTTTAGTTTATTATAGTTTAGGATGAGATGAGATAGGAATACATTGCATGTAATAAGTATTGTTTTGTGAACCTTTACTTTCAGTTATATACAGATACACGTGTGAGTGTGTGTGTGTGTGTGTGTGTGTGTGTGTGTGTGTCCATTCCTGGGTAATGATGTGAAATACATATCTTCCTGTGAGTCAATGACAAAAAAAAATCTGAAATCAGCAGTTAGTATTTTAAAGTAAATAACAGATGAGGTACAATTATACATTTGGCCAATTCTAGATTTATAATGGAATAGAGTTTACTGATTTCTTGAGGATAATTTTAGTAAATAAAAATCTAAACCTTTCTCATGTTTCTGAAATTACATTACTCTTATACAGAATTGTTAGCTAAGATAGTAACTGATAAAGAAAAAGTAACTGAAATACAGTAACTGAATAATACTGTTTGTTGAAAAGCAGATCCAGATAGGCATTCTATCAATAACAGACTATTTTCTGAAGGTCTTAAAAAAATCACTGTTATGATAGATCTTTCATGTTAGCATATAGATAGACTCCTTGAATCGTCAGAACAGTAGAAGGAGAAGATGTGATGTGTTGATTACAGCAGGAATGCACTCTAAGTGCCAGATTTAACAGTATTTAAGTCATGCTGTTACTTTGCAAATGATACTTTAATATGGTTAAAATTCCCTTGGCAGTAGGGATGCTAGATTAAAGACCTTAGCACCTGTTCTGGACTTCCTGACTTTCTTTCCCAAATGTTTCTTTTCAAATGTGCTAGTCATAACCCTTGAGTTTTACTGTCTCTGGCTATGCAGATGCTTCAAATGTAGAAAAGAGTTAACACTCCTTCACCCTCTGAATGTGCTCTTTTTGTTCTGTCTCTCAAGCGATGGGTTGTTAATATGTAACACACTTTCTCTTACCAGACCTCCCTTAGGTCCACCATGGCGATGCCTAGTGTGGAATCCACTCAGGACTTGAAATAACATAGGGAAGTATGTCATCAGAATCACCTGGGAAGTTGTGGGTGTTGTTTGGGAATTTCTATTTTGTTTTGTGGTGAGTGGCTTTGCAGAGATTATTCCCACTTGCTCGCTGTGCAGTCTTGAGAGAGAAACACAGACTGGACTCTGAGCTCTGTGGTAGCAGAGACAAGTCCTGTTTCGTTAACATGGCGACCTTTGTGCCTGGTATGGCCTCTGACACATATTAGGCACTGAATAAATATTTGTTAAATGAATGAATGAATCATTGGTCTCACTGATACTTTCTTCTCTCAAGGCACCTGCTCAGCTGGTTTGAATTGCATGGTACCCACATGCAATGGGAAAACCCTCCCTCTACCTCCATCCACCTGCCTCTTGCTCAGGGCTGCAGAATCCTGAGGTCTTCTGACTCATTCCTCAAATACGAAGTTTCAAAACCAGCAGTCAGATTTGCATGGATGCTGACAAAATGCCTACCTACTGGTAGACTGCTAGGTCTTGGTATGCAAACGGAAGAACAAGTGAACAAAGTACATTTTAGGCATTTAGAAGGAGGCAGATGCTTAAAAGAGGGAGTACTTGATGAGGCATTAGAACAAGTGGCCCTCATTTACTATAGAACTTATGAATGATTTTCTAACCTGAATCGTCATTATTTATGTTAGTTTCAATTTTGGGCTAAATAGAAGCTCATTGAGCCTACAATCTATGTCTATTTATTTTTGTTTACCATCTATTAATTTGATATTTACTTATTAATGAAGTTCAACTCCATAACCGGAATGCTGGTGACATTCTAAATAAAAATAGTTTTTTTAATTGTGAAAGAAAATCAGTCTTATGGAGAATTTGGACATAAAAAAGTGCAAAAAGATGATGAAAACCATCTGTCATCTTGTCGTCCAGGGATGATTGATATCAGCACATTGATATCTTTAAGGGTTCCTTTTTTTTTTTTAATTTGAGAGAGAGAGAGAGAGAGAGAGAGAGAGAGCACGTACCCGTGTCCAGAAGGGGCAGAGAGAGTTCCAAGCAGCCTCCATGATGTCAGCACAGAGCCTGACATAGGGCTCAATCTCATGACTCTGAGATCATGACCTGAGCCAAAATCAAGAGTCAGACGCTAAACTAGACTGAGCCACCCAAGCACCCCTCTTTTCAGGTTTCTATTCTTTGTGTGTGTGTATGTAATTTTTATAGAAATTGGATGAAATCAATTTTGTATTTTACTTTTTTCACTGAGCACTTCCTCTACCATTAAAGAATCTTCAAATATATCATTTTTAATGACTTCATATTATTTTACTGTATGACTGTATTGTAATTTATTTAACCATTTTTCTATTTTTAGATATTTAAATTCTAAATTTAATTTCTGTGATTTTGTGATTTGGAAAAATAATTTTAATTGACAATCCTCTCGTCAGTCACATTGTATTCTTAAGGTGTATATGCAATTTAAAGTCTAAATGAGGCTCTTTACTGTTGGATATGAAACCTAAAGTAATTGGGTTACTAGAGAATAATGCAGAAGATAGGCACTTCTAATTAACAATGCCGCATAATCTGTCAGTGACTATTCCTTTTATCTGTATTATAGGGACAAATGATGTTCATAGTTGTAACTTCCAAGACATGCATTCACAGTATTTTCATCATCTGTACCAGAGGCAAGAATTTTCACTAAGTATTGAATCATGATAGATCTATTGATATGTATACTTAAAGTTTAGTGTAAATCCATTTCTTCTATGAAATCTTCTCCGCAAGAGTCTTCCTTTTCTCTGCAGGAAAAGAGTAGTCTTCACATTTACATTACACTTTTCTGTCTTTGTGATTTGGCACACAAAATCCCATACTAGATGTTGCCTAGTCAGAAACTCAGTAAACTTGAGGAAGATAACTGTTTTTTGACATATAAAAAGGAGGGTGTGTGGATTATGTAGAAGAGGTAGCATGCTGATTCTTTTTGCTTTCAAATGAGTAAGAGCGAAAGTTACAGGAAGCAAGATTTGAGTTTTAGTATTAAGGATAACTTTTGTGAAAGCGAAAACTCTTCCAAAGGGGCATGACTTACCTTATATTGTGTGAACTAGTAGTGTTTAAGCACCTCATGAGGATTGTTAATGTGTTTCTCTGTTACCTTGAAAGTCAGCTAAATGATCTGAGAATCTGTACTTACACATTCTCAGATCATTTAAACAAATTCAACAGAAAATACTTTGTGTGTTTGTGGTAGATACAGATACTTACATAGTTAGATATCTCTTAGAATCTAGCATTACCTGGCTTAGGAGATGCTCTTATGCTGATCCAGAGGATGATCTTAACAGGAACAAATGGAAGATACCAAGTTTGGCTTTTCCAAATAGTGGCACAGTTACTGAATGAGAGACAAGTGGTATCATGATAGCAGGAGATTTGTTGGTCAATGAGTCAAAAGTTTAATGGTGGTGTCCAAAATAACCAACTAGATGTTATGTGATGCTGAATGAGTAAATGAATAATTTTAAAAATTATATATACATGTATACATACATGTATATATATGTATACATGTATATATTCCAAATCAAGGGAGTTAAGAAGTTGGTAATTGATGTTGATCAGATCACACTAGAATATTACGTTCTTTAAGAGATTACTTTTTAAATTTTTTTTTTCAACGTTTTTTATTTATTTTTGGGACAGAGAGAGACAGAGCATGAACGGGGGAGGGGCAGAGAGAGAGGGAGACACAGAATCGGAAACAGGCTCCAGGCTCCGAGCCATCAGCCCAGAGCCTGACACGGGGCTCGAACTCACAGACCGCGAGATCGTGACCTGGCTGAAGTCAGACGCTTAACTGACTGCGCCACCCAGGCGCCCCAAGAGATTACTTTTTAAAGAGAGAATTTTCTTAGGTACTTAAGAGCACATTGACAAAAGACACAGTGAAAAAGAAGGGACAGTGGATAACCTGGCCATTTTATTTTATTTTTTAATATTTATTTATTTTTGAGAGCTAGAGATACAGAGTGTGAGTCGGGGTGTGAGGGAACAGAGAGAGAGGGAGACACAGAATCTGAAGCAGGCTCCAGGCTCTGAGCTGTCAGCACAGAACCCGATGTGGGGCTCGAACTCACTCACAGTGAGATCGTGACCTGAGCCGAAGTTGGACAGTTAACTGACTGAGCCACCCAGATGCCCCATTGTTTTAGTGTTCATTTATTTTTGAGAGTGAGAAAGAGAGTATGAGGGGAAAGCCAGGGGGGAACAGAAGATCCAAAGTGGGCTCCACGTTGACAGCACAGAGCCCAGTCCGGTGCCCGAACTTAAGAACCGCAAGATCATGGCCTGAGCAGAAGTCGCATGCTCAACCTACTGAGCCACCCAGGTGCCCCTCCTATCCCGAGACTTGAATCACCAAGTTCTAGATCCTATTTAGCTTCTTTGCAAATGTTGGCCCTTATGTTCAGAAGTGAGTGAACACCCTCCCATACTGGTCAAGTCAGTACATTCTTAAAGACTGTTTTTTTTCTTTGTTGTCTACTTAGAATATACATTGAAGATTCTTCGGTTTGCAGTTCTTGTTTAAAAGGTCCCTACTGTGTTAAAGAATCACAACATTCAAAGTCAAAGGTTTAGAGTCTCTGAAGTTGTTAACTGTTTTTTTTTCTCTTGCACATAGAACAGTTTTATAGCTACTGGTATTTTGGAGGTGTAGTACGTTAGCAATGCATTATGAAGTAAACTAAAGATAATTGTTTAAATAAATCCTTCACTGCAGTTGTCTCACACTTTCATTATTATTTATCTTATAGTAAGGATATGAAAATAGAGCTCTGTTATTTCATTTTTCTTTACTCAATATGCATAACATTTTCTCAAGATTTAATATGGGAGTGTATCTCTATTTTGTCATAACTCATTTTAATGGTTAACAATTGTTTCTTTCTTATCAGGATGACAGTTAATATATTGCCAGTCTAGATAAGAGTTCTTGGTTTTCTTTTACTTCTAACTGCTTTTAATTACTCTGTAACAGACTAAAGCTATAATATGTATGGTGCTTGTTGCATGGCCAGTATACGTATTCATTTCTAAACCAGTTATCGTAATAGGTACTAGGTGCTTAACACACATACCTTAAACTGCAATATGGGAAACTATGGTTTTGCAAAATGTATGAAGTTTTTATTAGGATACTCATGAAATGTTATCAATGAGAGTATGGTCATAAATCCCACATTCCTTCTTGAATCTTAAGATCAGTAGTACGTAGGACTTATGCTACCTGTTTGTGCCTTAGCAGTGGAATGCGTGCCTTAGCAGTGGAATACTGAAGACAGAATCCCTACACTGTCCTTCAATCTGTGATGCTTGGGAAGGCTCATTTTGCTGGACTTAGTTACTGAGTCTAGTGGTTGACCTCTTGAATAGTGACGTGATACTTAGAATTTTGAGAGTGCAGAGAGTGAATATTCTGCTCTGCTTGCTTATATTCTTGCCACCCCAACCCATGCTCAGTCCAGCATCTATAGAGTAGCCTAACTGTTCTTAATAGAATATAAATGATATTATGTCTCTGTTGACTTTGCATAATGCTTGAAATAAAATTGAACTGTGAGCTTCCTACCGTGCCTTTGAAGACCCTGTATGACTCAGCCTCTGAGCCCTCATCCTCCCACACTTCTTACTCAACTTGAGGCCCTCTTTCAGGTTCTCAAAGCTGCTTCTTTCCCATCATGGGGACTTTGCACACTCTGATTCCCTCCCATTTCTTTTCTTTTTTTTAATTTTTTGTTAACATGTATTCATTTTTCAGGGGGGAAGGGCTGAGAAAGAGGGAGACACAGAATCAGAAGCAGGCTCCAGGCTCTGAGCTGTCAGCACAGAGCCCGATGTGGGGCTCGAACTCATGAACCGTGAGATTGTGACCTGAGCAGAAGCCAGACACTCAACTGACTGAGCCACCCAGGCACCCCTGATTCTCTCCCATTTCTTACATGGCTCCTTCTTATTCTATAGTTCTTAGCTTAAATATCACTATAAAGTGAAGCTTTTCTTTACAACCACATAGCTAAAATAGCTCCCTCTCCCGCTGTTGGTTGCCTTTATAATTTACAACTCTTATTATAGCCTGCAAGTACTACTCTTACTTGGTCTGCTTTTGTGACATTAGTCTGGCATCATGCCAGAACATAAGCTCTATGAGGACAGAGACTGTCTGTCTACCTTGCCATTGTAGATTCAGGTCTGTAGTAGTGTTTGGCTCATTCTTTTTTAATTTATTTTTTGTTTATTTATTTATTTTAAAAGAGAGAGAAAGAGAGCTTGAGTGGGGGAGGGGCAGAGAGAGGGAGAGAGAGAATTCCAATCAGGCTCTATGCTGAGTGCATGCAGCACTCGAACCCATGAACTGTGAGATCATGACCTGAGCCAAAATTAAGAGTCAGTCACTTAACTGACTTAGCCACCCAGGCGCCCTTGGCTCATCATTTTTGACATTTCAAACATATTGGATGGATGGAAGGAGGGAGGGAGGGGTGGAAGAAGGGTGAGCAATGAGATTGGAAAAACTTAACTAAGTTTTCCGTGAAAGAAAGAAATGGAGAAGGGAAAATACCCTAGACAGGAATGTAGTATGAACCAATGTAGAAAAATGAGTATAGTGGTCCTGACAGTTAACCCTAATATCCATTCCACCTCAGTAATTAGTCTGAGCCACTAATAATAATCGTATTTCCCTTGTGTAGATTGTCCTGAGCAATGAGACATGAGGGACAGTCTGCTGTTTGGGGTCTAGAGATGTTTTCCTCACTTCTGTGGAAGAGAACATGGGAAGTGGTGCTCTCTCTTCCTCCTCTGGAAGTGGTCCTATCTAGATACAAGGATTGGAGATCCTAGAACAGTCTTGCTACCAGCTGGACCATGAAGCCACCACAAAGAAAGAAGGAAGCCAGAGACCTGGAGCCGGAGCCCTTGTATTCGCACTCAGGAGTTTGCTCTGTTGGTTTTATTATAACATAATGAATGACCTCTTTACTTACCTCAGTTTCAGTTCAAGGGTCTAATGACCTCAGTGAAACAATGAGAATCTACAGAGATGAAAGGACATACTCACATTGGATAGCAGGAAAGATTAGGTTTTGAGACTCGGGGTCCTTGAATGATGGCCTGAAGTGGTCTATATAGTGCTTTAAAAACATAGAACCTGGGTGCAGACTGACTGAACTCTAATCTTATTTCCACCACTTTCAAGCTGTTGACCCAGGGCAAGTTACTTAACCTTTCTCTTCCTTGTTCTTCCTGTGTCAAGTGCTTGATAGTGATAATATCTACTTCACAGGGTTGTTATGAAGATTAAATGAGTTTATCCATATGAAGCTCTTAGAACACTGCTTGGGCCACGTTAAGCATTTAATTTGTTGGCTGTTATTCTTAGTGGTGGTGATATTTATTTTATAGTTAGCTGTTCACAAGCTTCTGTGTATGTAAAAAACACGTGAGAAGTTTGTGAAATGCTGCATCCCATTGCCGAGCATTTTATTGAGTGGATATGGATTTGGCCAGTGCATCTTCACAACTGTATGGGTGATTCTGCTGCAGGTAGCCCAAAGGCCTCACGTTGAGAAGCTGCAGAAGATAGTAAAGAGTCATTGGGGGCTTTGCAGCAGTGGAGTGGGATGGGACAAATGGTCTGTTATGAGAATTAATCCATTTTACAGGATTAATCTATCTTTACAGGAAATTGGAGCTTGGAGAATAGAAATGAAAAGGTTTTGAGATGTTTGCTTGAGATATGACAAAGGAAATCTTGACAGGCTTTGGTATAAAAAAAACACTTTGAGATTTTGAGCTTATGTGGCTCAGAGATTGTTGATACAACTGAAAGGCTGAGAAAATCTCAGAAAGGTGCGTCTGCTTCCTTTGTTTTGTTTAATATCATGGAGGTCCACGTGGGGCCATGCCAATTGGGCAGTTAAAAGATGCTGGCCTGGGGTGCCTGACTGACTTAGTAGAGCATGTGACTCTTGATCTCAGGGTTGTGAGTTCAAACCCTACGCTGGACAAGAGATTACTTAAAATAAAAATAAATTAAAAAAATGAAAAAGGATGCTGGCCTGAAAGTTTCTCTGAACGGAGAGTTGGAGAAGCAGCAGTCTGACTAAGAGAATGGTTGCCACCAGCTAGCCTTTAAGTTTCTCAGCTAAACTCACACATCAAGCATTCTACATTTACAATTTCTCCTATCCTGACATTGGGATTGCTGTTGCTTGAAATTCTGTGTCATGGTGTAATTATTTTTTTTAATATTTACTGAGGTTGTGATAACTTTTCCATAGTTTGTGGTTCTCGTATTTTTCCTCTTATTATTTATAGAAGAACCAGTTAACTGAAGACTTAATTTCGTTACCTTTACTGAGAACCTACTACATGCACTCTGCTGGATACTTCACGCACATTATTCATGATCCTCACAATGGTCTTGCAGGACAAGCACACCTGTTTTGTATGCGAGAAAAATAAGGCTCAAAGAGGTTAAATGACTAAAATCATAGTTAAGCTAGAATTAAAATTGAGGTCTGTCCTAGAAATCCATGCTCTTACTAGGTTTCCACTAATGTGTCCTGTCATGTAACTAACAGAAACTGCTTAACCATGCTTAACATTTCTTTGAAGTCTCTGAAGGAACTTTTCATTAAGATGCTATCATTCTACTATATTCCTGTTACACATAACGTAGTATTATTGATGAGTAGCAGAAAACAGATAGATCCTGAGGTGCCTATTTTATCTTTGAATGAAAACAACTTCTCATTATTTGAAAATTTTAACTTTCACATCCATATATTATAGTCTCACATGAGACATTAAATCCACTTATCCCACTTTAGTAAATTACGTACCTTTTTCTCCAGATTATTGCTGCTATTTCTCCTTCCTCTATCTCTGCCCTCTGAAATAAATTACTTTAAGAATAAACCTTTTCTTTATGTAAGGATATAAAAGCAAAATATGGTATTAAAACTAAAAAAAAAAAAGTCTTCATGTCTGAAAAAGAATAATTTTGGGCAGTGGGGGATGGTAAGAAAAATCCCTGAATGTACAGTTTATGAATCATGTAGAAAATTCCTAGCTAATTTACAAGTATTCAAAAGATGTTTTAATGTATTGGCCAATACATTCTTTGAACCACTGTTAAGAATTAAATGTATTGTCTAAACAGTGTGGAAAGGATGTTTAATAGAGCCTTGTGAATTCATTGGAGAGTTTTACCTGGTAATAGAGTATTAAAAGATTTCCAGGAACTTTTGAGGCATTTGAAAAAGCAATTTGAGAACACTGCCCATTCTTTTCTTTTATTGCATTAATGGAATTGGGTTTTCTTTAAAGTTTTTTGAAAGAAAATAATCTGTACAGATTTCTTTTTTGTTACTCCCATCAGCAACATTGGATATATGAACAGAGATAATGACAGTGCTCTGCCTGGCTTTCTAGAAACTCTCTAGTGTCCTTACTGTCACTGGTAACACTCTTATTGATAAGCAGAGACAAAGAGTACATGTGTTAGTGGAGCCCCTCAAGTATTGAAGTGACACTGATATTTACACAGGGCTGTCAAAAACAAATTTTGTTAATAGAGAGTCATACCTCTTAATCTGTTCAAACACATAAGGGTCCGTGCGTATTCAACTTCGGTAGGATGATAACATTTAACATTAGTTTCACGACTATGGTATCTCTTCCTTTTCTTTTCTCCACTCTTACCTCCCATCCCCAATCTTTGACTCTGGTGCTGTTAAGTGTCTGAAATGTAGGGAATGTGTGTATGTAAGGGGCAGTGGGTCAGGGGAAAATAGAAAGAAGGAGAAGGTCATCTGTTTGTAAATTGGTTTACAGTGTTTTGGGTTTGGGATTTTTTTGTGCAAACTGTGGACCCTTTGCTTAAACAAAATTTGATCCCAGACTATAGAACATGTAAAAGCTGGGCTCTTCTGTTTGGAGTAGAAACACAAAGCTAAAACTCACTAACACATCCCCCACTTCTCTAAATAAGGTTGGGGACAAGGGAGAAGTCTTTTAAATAACTTACAAGAACACCACTTGAAAATCATTGTTCTCCACTGAAGAGTCAGGCTTTATTGCATACTGAGTTCACTATGCAAGAAGATGGATTTTTACTGTTTGGAAATCAGTGAATTTTGTTTGTGAGTTCAATATGTGCAATGTATTAGATAGCATCACTTAATGGATTAAAAAATTTGGATGTCTAGATCAGTATTAGTTTACTTTTTCATGTTATTTTCCTGTTAAGATTGTCTCTTTTCTTAAAAATTTTTTTTAACGTTTATTTATTTTTGAGACAGAGATAGAGCATGAACGGGGTGGGTCAGAGAGAGAGGGAGACAAAGAATCTGAAACAGGCTCCAGGCTCTGAGCTGTCAGCACAGAGCCCAACGCGGGGCTCGAATCCACGAATTGTGAGATCATGACCTGAGCTGAAGTCAGACGCTTAGCCAACTGAGCCACCCAGGCACCCCAGATTGTCTCTTTTCTTAATAGGAGATGTAGTCTCCAATTTTTTTTACTCTCGGGAAATGGCATGAGTACAGTATAGTATATTTACTATGGGTAGATTCTAATCATTAAAAATTCTGATTTCTCTTGAGCTTTGGTATATATCAGCTATTAATTTTCTTATCCTTTCCTTAGATAACATACTTAATAGAGCTATGTTATGAGTTGCATAATGGAATTTGCAGATTTATCATCACTTTTGACATATCTTTGGATCTCCTTTTAAAAACAAACAGAGCTTTACAATTAAAATAAGAGTATAAACATATTTAGTCCTTGAAAATAACTTCATTTTAAGTAACAACTATGTATAGAATAATCTTCCTTTTCTCAGGCAGTATCCATTTAAAATATACAAGGCCTGCAAGCTGGAGTTAAGAGCCTGTGTTTGGTTGTTTTGTATCATAAATTAAGACATTATGGAAATGCAGTTAGTAGTGAAAATAAAGCCTTAGTATTTAGAGATTAATTCAAAATATTTTCAATAAGAATGTGGCCAAGTTGGCTCACATACTGCAGTTCAGGCTGATAAATAGTCATCAGATTATAATGTACATTACTAATTAAGTTCTAACAAACAGTACATGTAAAACCATCTTTAAATCTAGTAACTAAAAGCATGTAGGTAAACCCTACTAATCATGATCATATGGTAATGTATAACTTTTAGTCCAGAAGATTTGGATAAATGTCCTACTGCGATGTCCAGAGATCAGCTTTGCAGTGATTTATGTAAAGTATTCCCTGTTTTATCAAATACGGTAGTTAAATCACAAGCAGTTTCAAATTTAAGTCTCTGTGTAGAGGGAAAAAAGCAACAGTCTTTGCCTTTCTTAATTCTGATTGCCCTGATTTTGGAGAAATAGCTCCTTCTTAATTAATTAATGCTGTAAGATTGTGGGCTGAAGAGTGCCATAAAGTGCAAATTACTGTTTATTGGAGTGAACACTCTTCATGCTTAATAGTTAAAAAGTGGAGTGAAAGGAAAAGCCAAAAACTAACAAATGATGCCAGCATTTAAACGCATTTCTAAAAATGATTACATTAGACTTTAAACCGATTTTTTAATATCTGATGAGATTATTTATAATATTTAGAAGATTTTTATTCTACAACTGCACACAGCAGTATACCAGTTATAACTTTTTGTTGGCAAATTGCCACTGTAAACCTCCACAAGTCTGACATGCTCTATTTTTCTCTTTACTTTCTTTTTCCAACAAGTTTAATACTTAAGTATAATGCTTCCTGTTATTATGTCCCATTGCAGTAGGAGCTTTCTCAATTTTGAATATCTCATATTCCATTAAAGTTGACATAAATACTTTAAAAAGCTTTCCTCCCCATCCCAACCTTATAGAGATGTATTTACATATGTTCATTAGGATTCATCTGGATTCATTCCAAGATAGCAATAACATAGATTTCTGCTTTTTTCTTGAAGTTCATAATGAAAATAATAAATATGTGGTCCTATAAAAGTAGACATTATTTGCTATCATGATAAAAAGGTTCTTAAATACACTGCAACTGAAAATACTAAACATGACGTTTTCAGCTTTTGATGTCTTTATATATACTCCTCTATATTCATTTATGTGATGGTAATGGAAGCAAAAAAATAAATATGACTTTTTGGTAGAAGACTTGTACCTACATGTCATTCATTCAACAAATAATTACTGCATGTAATTTCCTATATGTCAGGTACTGTTGCAGGCACCTGGGATAGTGCAGTGCACCAAACAAAATCAACGTTCTCACAAGTATACCCACAATTAAGTTGCTTTATTATTGATGTACTCCTCTATAAAGAACTAGTCTACCCTTGTGACAGTAAAAAAATCATCATGCGTTTATACCTTACAAAAAGAAAAACTGTGAAAGTCAGCTGATTGAATCCTATCCTATGTGAAGCTGGAATCCTGTTTGATGTGTGATTTAATGCAGACAATTAATTAGATGTTTCAATTCTGGACTAATGTCAACAGTAAATGAATATGACTTTATAGCATTGTTTGGCACTAGAAATCATCTGAGAAAAATTTAAAAACACATTGATCAGACCTATATATTATATAGGCTGATGACATCTTATTGGCTGTAATTAACCACAGTATGTAATCTCTGAATATTAAAAATACCTTGTAATATTAAGGAGCCAAGAAAATGGCTTGTCTTCATGGCTTAAAAAAATTTTTTTCAACACCGAGCGAAGTTATGTGTTTGGTTAATATTCCCAAACTATTTGGCTCAGGGGAAAGATAGACTTAACAGAATGAGACTAAATAAGAAATCTGGCCAATTGGTGTTCTCCTTTTTTAAATTTATATTCCTTAAGAAAAGTTAATTATAACAAATCATGTCTTTCCTCTTTTTTCAAGATTGAAAATGTGTGGATACATATATACAAATGGTAAATTTTTTTAAGCTTCCTTGTTTATCAGAATAAAAGAGATTTTTCTTTTTTTTTTTCCCCATTTGTGTTTAAGATAAATCCTCAGTGTTATATTTAACTACAATATAGTGAAAACCATTTTCTTTGAGCATACAAACATAAAGATTTCCAATAGCCTGCAGCTAGTATGCACTGTCTGAAGCTAATAGATTGGACAGAATACTGCTGCTGTTTGAGTAAAAGTTAATGCTTTTGAGACCAGCTAATACACTTAACTATAGTGTATGAACAGTGGGTGTCCTGCTTATTTTTATTACAAGCTTTATCACTGTGCAATTTTCTTACAACATGCTAACAGTAATCCACTTTAAGCTCATACTTAAATATTTATTGAATGTGGTAGCCAAGGAGCTATGTTTAAAAGGTACATTAAAAAATATCTCAATATGGCATTCAGTTGCTTACTAAGCAACGTAATCTGAATTATGGTTTATTTCAGATTTTATAATAATAAGTAATATTTCAATATCAACTTAGAATTCTGAAGAGAAGAAAGTTTGCATCCCCCAAATGAGATAATTATGCATCAGCTCTATTAAATTAGAAAAAAATCTAAAGTCAAAAAATTCTCGGTACAAAACACATACTCCAAAATGATAACCCCATGCGTGTCCAAAAGGATTTCCAATATCCTGTTTAAGTTTCTTTCCCCACTCTTTTTTTATAATTCTAAAATTTCATTTTAGTATGAATATATATAAGGTATATTTTATAATCTTCTTCCTCTCCAAATACATAAATATGCAAACTTGTATAAATTATGTACTTACATAAAAATCAAAAGGCATAAGGATATACTACTGAATTCAGGAAACATGGGTACACTAGGGTATGTGTTTACACAAGTTGAGATGTGATAAAGAAGAAAAATCTGAAGAAGAAATTCTGCCAGAGTAAAGCTTTATTAGCTCTATTTTTCCTCTTGTCTCTTATCTGAAGCACCCAGGTTTTTTTTTTCATTTGTTTAAAAATAAAACATTTGCACACACAATGTTAGCTTATTAGAAGGTCTTTTATCGCTGTAAATTACTACATTATTTGCATATCAAGATTCACTCAAAGCACAACTGAACCTACTATTTGGTATCTTGAAAGCAGTCTTAGTTTCATGTCTACTTTTCATTATTTGCCAAAAACTTGATAAATTCGCTTTGTAGTTCTTTTTGTGGTAGCTGGAATTGAAATGTTATTTCTTATAAATAAGCCAGATTGCTTTTAAACCAAATCTCCCCAATTTGTCATTTATATCCCCATGTATAGTTTCAAACTCAGTTATTATTAATTTTAAATTAGAAGTTTTAAATCAGTAGTAAAAGTCATGGGGGTACCGAGGAAGCGATGGGGTGCGGATGGCATTAGAATCCACCATGGGTCTAGCACTGCACTGCTAGGCACAGTGTTCACAATAATAGCTGTTGGACAGAGTGCTCCCAAGTTTCAAAGTAAATATCGTTAATCCTCTTCTACAAAATAAAAGGCTCTGAGACAAACGCTAAGTGACTTGGCCTGAGGCCTAAGTCACACACCCAGTTAAGTGGCTGTTTTGATCACCCCTTCACCCCTTTGATGAGGAAAGGATTCCTGCCATAGGGTTGTGGGGATGGCTGAACATACAACACCCGATAGTTGTCAGATGAGATTGGCGGCTGTTTATTAGTCACATATACTCACAGCTTCAGGGAGGAAGACCCTGCATGCCATGCAGGTCACGTGGGAATTGCACTTATGAATAGAGTGAACAGCCAGAGGCTGTGGGAGGCAGGCTTTGTAGTATTAAGAGAGTGGTGTATCCCCTGGTTCCCACAGAATGATGTGATTGGCTTGTCCGAATATATCTGCAAGCTCGCAGGAAACTGAAACCTGCTACTCAGGGAAAAGCAGGAACTACACGTGAGCCCTTTGATAAGGTCTGTTATGGGCCCTTGTAGATAGAACCAGAGTAGAGAGAGCAACTTATGGGTAGGCTATTCAAGGCCTTCCTGATGTTACCAGATTTCAGGGCATCACATAATTTTGAACCTTAATGTTAGGTTTTAACAAAACAGTGGCTAAAGTGGGATTCTAATCGTGGACTTTCTGATTTCAGTGACCATATGCATTCTGCTATTCGACGATATTTCTTCCCCTTGCTGGGATCACATGTTAACATTTTATAGGTAACTAAGTACTTTGCTTTCTCTGGGCATTTCTTAATCTTGTTTTGTTGTTGTTGTTGTTGTTGTTGTTTTATGAATTCACATGCTGTAGTAACTTTATTCCCATAAAAAACTGGAACACTCTTACTTGGGAAAGGATTTGAGAACTTGTTTTCCTTTTATAGGAAATCTAAGTCCTAATTGTATCTTGATTTAGAGTTTTCTTCCTCACACAGAGAAGTTTTTCTTTCAAGAACTCTACCTCCCCTTTTCAAAACAAAATCATTTCTCCATATTCCATGTAGTTGTTACAAGAACTTTTTTGCTCTCCCGCCACAGCCATGCAGCTATAGACCACAAGTCTGGGATACCGCCTTTCTCCAGTTGCTTCTCTTAAATTAGATCTTTTCCACCACTCCTGCACACAGTGATACACTCCCCAGTCTTTAAGCCAGTTAGGAGATTCTTCACAGGGTGCTTTGCAGAATACTTTGGGCTGGTTGCTGTAAGAGACGTTAAATCAGAGATGGTGTCTGCCATTGAGGCTCTTGCTATGGAGAATAAAAATAAGGATTGTACGATGTAAAGGAAAATCGGTACGTGTGGAGCTTCTTGCTTGGCCCACAAGGCTGTCCATGAGCTAGCCGCTGCCTCCCTATGCAGCCTCATTGTCTGCTGTTTTTCCTCTCTTCACTTGGCTCTGGCCACATCGGCCTTAGTTCTGCTTCTCAACTATACCAGGTTTTTCCCATCTTGAGACCTTTCTCCTTGCTGTTCCTGAAACACTCTTCCTTCACGGCTATTTCTTTCTCTTTAAGCTCTCTTCCCAAGTGTTATTTATAAGGAGAGGACTTCTTTGGCCATGCTACCAAAAACTACCCTTATGACTCTTCATGCATAGCGCCTCCCAGGTCATCCTCTTAGCACTTAGGTGATTTTTCCGAGATACTTAATTTCTCTGCCACAGTTTGGTAATCTGTAAAATGGGAAGGTTTTGATAGATTGAGAACTAAATGCAATAGCACATGTAAAGTGCTAATTATAATTTTAAGAGTCCCTGGCATGTAGTGAGCACTCAGTAAACACGGTCCATTTGTAATCATCGTTACCATTAAGGGTAAAAGAAGTAGTATAATCCATAAATGTTGTAATTGATCAATGTAAGAGAAACTCAGAGACATGCCATGAAAGCAACAAGCGTAACTGTATGTCACTATGGGCAGTGGATGCAATATGAGCACAGTGATTCTAAAGATCAGTTACTGAAATGGCCCAGTTGGAGCAATGAGGGGCAGACTGTGAATAGAGTCCTAAGTTAATTATAGAGTCTGTTTAATTCAACAGAAATTTGAAGAACTTCATTTCATGCCAGTCCCTGAGCTACGACTGTGGGAGCACAAACCTGAACCATATAGGTTCCTTTAAAGCATCCAAGATTGATTCCAATGGGACTTGAATGAGTGGAGAGAAGCAAGAAAGGTGTTCCCTGCAGGCTTCAGCAAGAACTTAAGTAGAGGGGCGCCTGGCCAGCTCAATTGGTAAAGCATGCGACCAATGATCTTGGGGCCATGAATTCAGGCCCCAGGTTGGTTGTAAAAAAAGAAAGCAAGGAAAGAAAAAGAGAGAAGGAAGAGGAAGGGGGGAAAGAAGAAAAAGTACGCAGGTAGAGGTACAGAGTCATTAAGGTTCGGGAATTCACGTTGTCTAGAGAACAGGTTCCCTCGTTCCAGAGCAAGAGGAAATAAAACTGACGTGAGGCCTCCCAAGTTATGGAGGATTTAGGGTACCACTGCCAGAACATGGGCCTCATTCTGTAGACATTCAGGAGCCTGTGGGAGGTTTGAACATTGATCAGCAGAAGTAGTACTTAGAATTAGGTAATATGTTTCTGTCTTTTCTCTGGTATTACAAATTCCTTGAATCTAAGTATGAAAAGGTTCGAGTTAAAAGGGACAGATCTCTTCAACTTGATGTGTCAAACACTTTCAGTAGTTGTACAGTTGTGATCTTTCATTAGTTGGTACTAAGTAAATTTTGTAGCAGAGAGTGATAGGCAGTTGGTGACAGGCAGTCATTCAGCTCTTAGTCATGTTCTCTTTACTTGAGTAATATTTAAAGTGTTAAAATTTTCCTTTTCATTGTATTTTACGTATCACAAACCTGATATATTCTTGAAATACTTATGAAGTTAGATACTGTTCCATGTGGCCCATACCACATGTAAATGGAAAGGAGAAATTTAACATAGTTCATAAATTGAAATATTTGGTTTCATCTGTGCTCAGATTGAAACCATAAAAGAATCAGAATGACTGTAGATTTATGTTGTCACAGTTACCACCGGAGGTACAGATTTTCAAACAACCACATCTCAGTGTTTTTGTATGGTTTGTAACTTCTTGCAAGTATGTTTGAATACTTACCATATACTGGCTAGCTATTTTTGTCTTCATTTTAAGGAAAATGTGAATATTGTTAGATTTTTCCTCCAATAATTGTGAGATTATTTTTGTCAACAAAGAAATCAGAGTATGAGATTTGGAATACGAACTCAGTAACACTTATAAATAGGTTGATCAAAAGAAATATTTTCTATTTCTTGACATTGAGTTTATGAGATGTTTTATTTTTTGTATGTGATTAAAAAAAAATAAGAAATAGGTTGTTGTGTTTATAGGATACCTCTATGGAAAACAGGAGACCCTGTCCCCTCAGGTACACTGTAGAAGGAAGCCATGAAACTGAATTCCTTACTGACTCGTTATCATATATTGTTACTTGGCAAATGCCAGGAATCTAAGAACTAAAGGGATACAGAGTGTATGTCCTAGCCAGGAGGTATTGTGCCCAGAGGCATCTCTCCCTTCTGGATCTGAACCCTGGAATTATGCTCGGGATTCTCATGGAT
The DNA here is from genome assembly GCF_023721935.1 of Panthera uncia. Classification (NCBI taxonomy): domain Eukaryota; kingdom Metazoa; phylum Chordata; class Mammalia; order Carnivora; family Felidae; genus Panthera; species Panthera uncia. Next base: position 136,909,180 of record NC_064810.1, read on the forward strand.
AAACGTTTGAATAAATGAAGGTAGATATGGGGGATGAAATTAGAATTTTCAGTGACCCCTAGTGTCGGCTAGCTGCCCAAAGCCTCTAACGTCCCAGAGATCATGACAGGGAATCTCAGGAGATCAGGGTTGAATTTTACTCTTAAAATGAACATTCTGTATCCTAGCCTCTTAACAGCTGTCCCTACCCCTCCTCTCAAGCAGTTTGAAACCCCCGTCATGTGACACCACCTTTTGAAAAAGGGGAAGATACACATAATTTTACTGTGTTTTAGTAGAGTAACACTTTCATCCAAAATGCATTATATTGCCCACCCCATCCCGTAATCCAGATGTATAACTCAAGTACCGTAGCTCTCTCAGCGATTAGCCCAGTTCGTGTTTAACATGCACAATCCAAGTTTCCATGGCCATGAAACCTACCTGATCTCAACAGTCTGTCTGAATGAGCCTCCAGTGGAACCAGGAAAGTTATATTTATTAATACTAGAAATTCTTACAGTTTTTTTAAATGAATATTTAATAAGATACAAAATAATGACCTGCATTATCTATAACATTTGCGCCTCAAAGTCTGAACAAACCAAGGATCATGCTTTGCGAACAGAAATATTTTAGCATCAAAAGAGAAAACTGGGGGCACGTGGCTGGCTTGGTTGGTAGAGCGAGCAACTCTTGGTCATGAGTTCAAGCCTCGTGTTGGGGGTAGAGCTTACTTAAAAAAAAATAATAAAAATTTTTAAAGGAGAAAACGTTATTTTTTGTTACAAAGGAAGTAGTCACAGATCATACCAATCAAACAATTCTGTCAGAGCTTTGAAATATAGAGCCATCAGGCAAGATACTGAGATAAAGGATAAAAAAAAGATCAACGTAAACATTTCAGTCTAGTTGATTTGTATACTACTTATAAATTTTACTGTCCAGAGAATAGTGTTCAGGTTTTAAGGAACTATAAAGAGTTGAGTTATTGCTTGACTTAGATTTTTTTAAATGGGAAGGGAGTGTTCGGAAGACATTTCCTACCACTTTGTCCCCTCCGAGTTCCTTTCCTGCTCTTCCTAGATCTGGCTCTTATTGACTCCCAGCAGTATAGCTGGGTATTTAAATCCTAAGTGACTTGCTTATTGTTAGGCAGGTCAGAAGTCTGCTGAAACAAGCACAGGAAATTTGAAACAACTAAAGGCTATTTAAAAAAAAAAAAAACCCTAGCTGCTGACATTTTACTTAGAATTGTAGAGAGAATGGATTGTTCGGGTACTGAGCTGTAGTGTACAAATGCTGGGGTTTTAAGGCCAACTTTTAAAAAATCTCTGAAGTCATTTCACCTGGTATTGCATCAGTTAGGTATTCTAAGGCATCACATGAAAACTAAATCCACTCTGGTGTTGGCAGGCAGCTGTTGTGCCTGTCATTGAATTAGAATTGTTGGAATACCATCCATGTACTTGAGCATGAATCAGAAAATTGGGGAAGGAAAGCTTGATGCCACTGTCTCTGAGGAAGGAGGCAAACGGTGGGGTTCCTGCAAAGAAGCAGATCTTATTAGAGGAGCCCACTAGCTTGATTGTAACGCCTGTGCGGCCAGAGCAGGTCTCCCGACATCGCCAACAGGTATCATCGATTCTGTCATATTTTGAAGTTATAATGTGTTCATTGTAGTAGCTTTATGCTATTATTTTTCAAAGGTGGTTGTTAACTGTACAATGCTTGAGGCACTATTATGAACTAAAGATTTTAAATATGTCATGTTTTTTAATTACCAAAGGCGGTGACAGAATATGAAACTCTCCACTTGGGTCCTCTGAAACACTTATATTTACAATTACTGTGACACTTATGTTCAAGAACATTTCATACTTATTTAAAAACTTAAAGAATGTTATTATAAAGCACTGATTTGTGATTTAAATTGAAGCTCCCCAGTGTTCATATTGTTAGAAATTTAGATTTTAGTTCTCTCACTTTTACATTGTTAATTATAACTTTAGATTTAAATGTGACCTATGTAATGCATGCTGTGAGAATAAAACCTGTCTGGAAGTTGAAAGAACAACATGAGTGTATTTTAATAAAATCTGGAGTATCATTACACTCCTTAGACTTTAATATCAATGAGACTAGTAATACTGAATGAAACAGGAAATCAGAGTGAAGTCAGGGAGAATGATTCTTTTTTTTTTTTACACTGAACTTAATAAACTGAAAGAAGTTTGAATGAACTAAAGAAGAATGCCAAAACATTTCTATAAATTGTAAAAAGTTAAATTATGGGGGCACCTGGGTGGCTCAGTCGGTTCAATGTCCAACTCTTGATTTCAGCTCAAGTCATTATCTCATGGTTTGTGAGTTCAAGCCCTGCATCAGGCTCTGTGCTGACAGCACAGAGCCTGCTTGGGATTCTCTCGTGACCTGATTTCCCCTCCCCCGCTCCCCCCTCCGCTCTCGCTCTTTCTCAAAATAAATAAACATTTAAAATAAAAAATAAAAAAATTCTATAAATGATAGATATATACAATCAATCTTTAAAAATCTGTAAAGATTATGTAGCTTCTTATAACAGTATTCCATACTTTTTAGCCTAAGTGGTAAATTCTCAGTATTAAGGAAGATTTATTTTCTGATCCTAAGTGTTCGTAAAGGTATATAGAGCATTTTTATGAACGCTTGTGCCCTCCTGAATGTAAGGAAGAAAAATTTGCTGTGAAATAGTTTTGAGTTTACTAAACTGAAGTTGCCTTACTCAGGGTGCTGAGCTTTCTCTGTTTTTTTTCTACAATATCTCCTTACAAAAGCATGTTTTATGAGCCTTTTTTCTTTTATTTTTTTATATCTGGGCTTTTTTTTTTTTATCCAAAGAGATCTTTAAAAGGTAACAATTCATAAATTAATAGCTTAGCCACCAGATCATTCTCTCATCAGTCTGTATCTACCACCAGTTTGCCCTCCAGGGAGGCACAAAGGAGAAGGTCTGGTTACTGGTTACAAAGTACATCACTCTTGCTCAGTTTGCCTGGGGTTTCCCCTCAGAGGAATGTGGTTTGAAAAAACTTCCTCCACCACACTTCTATTTGCATATTACTTAATTTTCTTTGACAATGCATCATATCAAATATCCACAGCAATCAAAATCTAACCAAATTTAGTAATAAGAAAGCAACAGCTCCTTGGATGTGTATTATCTGTGTGCCCTGCTAAACTCCCTTACAGTAACAATACTTTCTAGGTTTCCACCCACCTCTCCTGCCAGTCGCCAGTCATCTTTTCTAGCCATTATCTTCCTCATGGCCATTCATTTGGCAGTTGTTAGGTCCTCTTCTCTCACTCTCTCTCCCTCTCTGAGTGATCTCATCTCTGCCTGTGGTTTCACTTACCACCTCTGAGCACTAGAGGAATGACCGCTTGGACATCATAACAACACCACATACTCTGAGGTTTGTCTTAGCTTCCTCAGAAAGAAGAATCTGAAGCAGGGGGCTTTGTGCTGTTACTTTGTTAGGGGCTGGCTATAATCTCAGCAAGTAGAGGGCAAGAAGAATGTAGTTTGGTAGCAGGGAGAGTCAATACATGGATAAGCTGTTGAGTTGCCTGGCACTGCCCGATCCTGGAGGACCATACCCCTGAGAAATAAGGTAAACTGTCTTAAGATTGTGCATTGTGAGAGGAGAAAGGAGGAAGAGTTTTTCCACTAGTTCTTACTGGTCAAGATTTTCCCTACGGTATATTAACTTCCCCAAGTCCCCCAGTAGTTAATGGGGTGATGTGCAAGTGGGGATCCACTTGCAAGTGGGGATCAATGTCAACAAAGATGCCTTGGAGTGAGAGGCAAGAGCTGCCCACAGACATGAGGCAAGGTGCTGTCACATATACCTTTGTGAAGTTAGCACTGATGAAAGCTGAAATAAGACGGAAGTGAAATTGAGAGAATCTAACGTGGTACAGACAAGGCGTCCAGTGTAATATACCCCTTTTACCACTCAGATCACTCGTGCCCTAAATTATACCTAGCTTCCATACTACAGTATGGGGCCTCACTGCCTCCCTGAGATCAGAGATACAAGTGCAATCAGTAACTGAGTCCCTTTTAAGGTGAAGCCTTGCTTTAATCCTATGGCAAAAGACTTAAGGCAAGAGAGCTAAGAGAAACTAACTACTGCAGTCCCTACTGCTGCAACGGACCCTGAAACTGTAAGTGATACTCATCATCTCCTTCTTTTACCTGGTCTACATTTTCTTCATCAGTGGCAAATGTTTTTGCCGATTTGAGTTCCTTGCCTGCTGAAGTGACCCAGACTTCCCTCAAATGTCTGAGCCCTTAGTTGCCTTTTTCTTATTGAGTCATGCTGGAATTTCCCATTGACTGTTACCACTGGCCATGGAAGCACCAAGAGATTTCTGATGAAATCCCCCAAGTTCTGGACATATTTCTCCCTCCCTCACTTTGTAGCCATAGTCTTTGCTTCTCATAATGATCAGTATTGAGTATCCCCAAAAGTAGACTGACTCCCTTTTTTTCTATGGGTGTACAGACATGAGAAGCCCACAGTGACCAGAAGGTAGTCAGAGATTTACATTTAATATAACTCTTTTGTGTCCTCTGGATGAAACAGTTACTTCCCCAAACCAGCCTGGGTATCAGGACTTCTAACTTAGCAGATACTGAAGTTTCATGGAAGGGAAACACAAATTCTGCAAGTGGGTCCCCTGGGAATGATGATGACAGAAGCTAATCCTACTTTCATCCTTTGGTTCCCAGACCTAAGTATTCTAGCTGTTGGTAGCAGACCATACATTGAAAGCATTGCTTCAGCGTATATGCCACATCTGGAGTTGGGAGTTATCTTTAAGATTTCTCTTTAGCTGACTTTTATTTTTTAACAGTTGATTCTTTGTTTCTTACTTTTTTTTTTTTTTTTTTGAGAGACAGAGACAGAGCCCAAGGTGGGGAGGGGCAGAGAGAGAGGGAGATACACACAGAATCCAAAGCAGGCTCCAGGCTCTGAGCTGTTAGCACAGAGCCCGATGCGAGGCTCGAACCCACGAACCGTGAGATCATGATCTGAGCCGAAGTCAGATGCTTAACCTGCTGAGCCACCCAGGCACCCCCTGACTTTTTAATAGGCTATTCTACCTGCCTGTAAGGCCAGCTATTTCTCTGTGGGTAGAGTCATGGTTAGAACAGTGGATTCTAAGGTTATGTACCCATTGTCACATTTCTTTGTTATAAAATGGGTCCTTGGCCTAAAGTAGGGTTTTGTGGGATATCATATTGATAGATCAGGTATTTTATAAGCCTTGGGATAGTGGTGGTAGCAAAAGTATTGGGAGCTAGAAACAAAACTCATATCCAGAGTAGGTATTAATTTTAGTAAAATAAATCCTTGCCCCTTCCCATGTGCTCAGTCTTACACCCAGTGATTGACTGGTCTTGAGTAATTGTGGCACATTGAGAGCTTGACACTATATCTGTTGCTGGCAGGTTAAAGCATTTAGCAGTAGCAATAACTTTTTTCAGCATTGGTGAGCAGAAGCACCATAGCCATTTTATTCATGGGCTCGTTGTAGCAACTCTTTGGTGACCTAACTGGGAGGCTGGCTGACACCCATAGAAGGACTCATCCTGTTCACCTTTTGTTGACCTTTGGCAATACACATTGACATTTGGGTAGATGCTTCCTGGTGGGCACGAATGTGAGATACAAAACTGCGCCTCATTTGTGTCCAGTCCATCTTTCCCAGACCTCCTTATCATACTGTCTTTCACCGCTGTTTTCTAGGCCCCGATCAGCAGTTGAGCCATTTGCTACGGCCCACGAGTCAAGATGTGTGTGGTTGAGGCCGTTTCTCCCTCCATTTGAAATGGATGACCAAATGCACTGCTCCAGCTGTTCTCCCCGGCCAGACTTCCTCTGCCACAGTCGTTTATGTCCACTCCTGAATAAGACTGCAGTGTAGCGGTAGTCCATTGTCGAATTCTTTTTCTTTCTGTCAGTTGGTCATGAAAGAAAGAGACATTTATCACCTGGGAGTCTGGGTTACCTGGAAATGTAATTTACTCATGCTTTCTGAGTATACTTGGGCCTAATCCAAAATAAGTCCTTTCCATCATATAGCAGGTTGTTTCTGTGCCCATCTAACTTTGTGTCTCAGTGAGTACTTCCGGTCCCAGGGTCCTTTGTTGACCCATGGTCAGGCATAAAAATTCCATTAGGGCCCTCTGTTTTCTGCCACAGAACCCCAGGGTTCTGCACTGTGGCTTCTCTTTTGGCACTTGTAAGAGACTCCACAGACACCTTTTCTATCAGGGACAGGTCCTGCACCCTCAGATCCACTGGCACAGATGCACCACAGCCTGGACCTGCTACATAGTCTTTTGCATAGTTCTGGGTCACTCTTGGAACAGGCAGCCACTGCATCTCTGATAAACGAGTCAAAGCAGTGTTATGAAATATGGAATATATTGTCTCCAGAACCCAGTGAGGTCTACCTTTTTCTTAGCAGTAGGTGCTGAGAAAAGCAAGATGTTTTTTACCTGACAGAGGATATTCTTAGCATGTCTCAGAGCCCTTGAGTTCTCAAAAACATAAGCAGTGTGCGGTATCTCCTATTTTTTGTGAGGTGTCTGGTGTGCGTTTTACTAGGTCAACCAGGATTCTTTTCCATTTCTTGCTTTACAGATCCAGTTAGTATGGTGTCATCAATATAATGGATTAGAGTCACATTCTGTGGAATGAGCAGATGATCCAGGTCCATGCAGATTAAATGTTGAGAGAGATCAGGAGAGTTACTGTTGCCCTGGGGCAGGGTAGTATCCTGTCTGTACCAGGAATCTGCTTTTGATCCACCCTTCTGTGGGCTCTGAGAAGAAAGTACTCACTCCATAAATAGCTGAATACCAAATGCCAGAAGCCGTATAATGTCATACTTAGCATGACAGCCGCTATTGGGACTTCCACCAGTTTAAGGTTACAATGATCCATCATCTGTTTTTTTTCTGCAGGGTCACTATAAGTATAGAAAGGGTATATAATTAAGGACCACCGCTCCTGCATCTGTATGTCTCTGATAGTGGTGCTAATCTCTGCACTTCTTCCCAGTATACGGTATTGCTTTTGATTTACTATATCTAGACTGAAGATGGAGTTGTAGGGGAAAGTTTCAAGGGTTTGCTCCGCTCTTCTTACAAAAATGACACGTATCCCAATGTCAGAGAGCCAGCGTGAGGGTTTCCCAGTTATACACTTGAAGTCAAGAAATAAGTCCATGGGAGGTCTATAGATCCCATTGGACCTGAGCCAACACTTGAGGAATTACCTAGCCTCCATACACCTGCATTCTAATCAGAGCAATATAGTGGCATTTCAGATGCCCCAATATGAGTATAGTTTGGAACTCTAATGTGATAGTCCTCAAGAAGTCTGGAGTTTTCCTTTTCCCAGTACTATTACCCGTGTGAAAAAAGTTCCTTGCTCTCTCCTTCCTTATGCTTGCTCATTTCTCTGCCTGACATATTTCTCTCTCCTCTCTTTCCTTAGGTACTGTCTGTCCTCCTTGACAGGGTCAAATTAGTCATGTATGTTATTTTTCACCATGTGTTTCTTTTTTATAATATTACAATAATTGTAGTTTCGTATAAATTGTGTATGCTAACCTGCTCATAAGTTCCTTGAGGGTAGTATCATTACCTGCTTTGTACACTGCTCTAGCCCTAGCTTAGTATCTGCCTTATATATTAGGAGATTAATAACTATTTGGGGAGTGAATTGTTGGATGGATGACAGAAAGTGAAAGAGAAGCGTTTGCAGACTTTGGGAGCACTGTTACTCTAGCTCAGCAATTCTAGGAAGCCTTTCTTCTCCCACCCCTCTCATATTTTAACACTTCTTTTATCTTTGCTTTTGGCCAGCTAGCTGTTGTGACTTAGTTGTTAGTGCCTGTGCATTCACAAAAACACTTGCAAAAAAAGTCTGCAGCTTGGAAGAAAATTCCAGAAGCAGAAGTGGAGCAACATGTCAAGATACACTGCACCAACAATGCTCCTAATGGTACACAGGACTGTATTTTGTGGGAAAACTGTCATCTCTGAGCTGAAAAGTGGTGCAGAAGATTGGAAATCTGAATGTAAAGAAGCTTTAGTAATAATTTTTTGCTCACATAGTCTTTTTATTTGTGCTCCAGTGATAATTACCATCTATCACCATTGTACTTATCATGAGAGCCCATTCAGTAAGTGTAAAATAATTTTTATGTTTTAAGAAATCACTTAGTTATAGTTTAATTTGGCAATTTTTTTCTTAATGGTTCATAAAATAATAGTGCATCATCATTTTATAGTGAATGAAATAGGGTATGATACAGTTGTCTTCAGGGCCTCCATTAACATATATGGCATCTTGCGTGGAGTAGGAAGAGACATTCCAGAACAGCCTTGCACGGGATATGAGGTGTGGTGAGGAGAGCCCCTCTCTGCCAGGTGCCTTTGGGGTGTGGGAAATCGCCACCACCACCACATGTGGCAGCTTCAGGTATCCTTGTGGTAATATGTTTTACAATTTTATCTTAGAATTGGGAAACAGAGCATTATATGTAGTTTTTAGACATTGCTGTTCTGTTCTTGAAGCCTATGACTTGAAGAAAGGTTACAGAAAAACTGATTATATAGCAAAGTGAATATTAAATCAATATTCGGAACAGTAAGTTTCTGTTTTTAAAAATCATTCTTTTTAGGGAAGTCATTTTTTCCGAATAGATAAGCCATTGTGAAGAAGTTCTTATCTGTGAATATTAGGGTGTTTCTGGGTAGACAGGAAGTCCAGCAGAATTTAATTTGATTGAATCTGTCTGGGTCAGTGACCTCATAATCTTTCCAGAATGAAGCTCTAGTCATGAAGCATTTCAGTCCCCCTCCTGGGAACTTTGGTCAACTCCTGAAAGGCATGCCTGCCTTTGCTATTTAATATAGATCTTAATATTTATGTCTTTGACAGTGTTTCTATTTGACCATATAGTCTGGAACTATTTTTCATACAGATTGTGTCAAAATTTAAATTTTTACAACCTCACTTTGTCTCACAACAGCTTAGGTAAACTTAGTTTATCCACTGTAATTAAGATTTCGAATTCACTTAGGAATAGTTTACGAAATTAATATTTTTTATGCATGGCCTGCCATAAGGATTCTGATAGAAAACTAATCAAGAACGATAGTAGTTCTTCTTATGGAAAGTATTCAAACTTACAGGTAATATTATGTCGTTGGATTCCAGATACTTTCTAACTATCTGAAATGCATTTCTGTTACAAATTTCAAGGTTTATCATTTATATTCAAGTGTATCCAATTTTTTAATAAAATATCTCTTCCTGCTTCTGCTTCCTTTCTCCATCCCCCATCCTCCGTGTAGTTATAAATTTTTTTTTAATGTTTATTTATTTTTGAGAGAGAGTGAGACAGAGCATGAGCAGGGGAGGGCCAGAGAGAGGGAGACAAAGAATCAGAAGCAGGCTCCAGGCTCTGAGCTGTCAGCAGAGAGCCCGACATGGAGCTTGAACAATGAACCGTGAGAACATGACCTGAGCTGAAGTCGGATGCCCAACCGACTGAGCCACCCAGGCGCCCCCCCCTTTTTTTAAATTTTTTTTTAATGTTTATTTATTTTTGAGAGAGAGTAAGACAGAGCATGAGCAGGGGACTCCTTTTAGTTATAGACAGAGAAGTGCAATTTTTAATAACCTGATCTCTAAATTGTTGTCTGGGAGCCCAGGTAATTATAAGGGATTAGAGGCAAAAGTTGCAACTCAAGAGATTAGGAAACTAAGTCTGGCAGAACCAGGGTCTGGTATCTTTGGGAAAATCTTTCAGTGCACAACTCCATGCATTTACTTCCTCCTGCATCTTCTCAGAGTTCACCACAAACTTGCATTTTCCCTTCCTTTCAGTGCTTTATAAAAGTGTGATGTAGGGGCGCCTGGGTGGCGCAGTCGGTTAAGCGTCCGACTTCAGCCAGGTCACGATCTCGCGGTCCGTGAGTTCGAGCCCCACATCAGGCTCTGGGCTGATGGCTCGGAGCCTGGAGCCTGTTTCCGATTCTTTGTCTCCCTCTCTCTCTGCCCCTCCCCTGTTCATGCTCTGTCTCTCTCTGTCCCAAAAATAAATAAAAAACGTTGAAAAGTGTGATGTTATCTTCCCGAAGAATCCATAGTGTTCTGTTGAATTGGGCCCCTTACCTTATTGCCCAAAGGTATGCCATTATAAAACACACTGGCAAAAATAATTTAAACTGGAAGAATTTGGGGTAATAATATTACAGTTTGAAATGTCAGCAAAAATATTTTGTTGCAGTTGTGTATGTTGTGATTAAAACAATGAAAGCGCTCATCTTGAACAAATAGCATTTGTTGAATGAAAGCGTTCATGGGGGATTTTTATTGTTAGCCACATTTGTAGATCTTTACAAACTGCTTACATGGATTTCTTAAAATTTGTTTGAAAAAAAAACCTCAACAGATCCCAGTTTCTCTTGACCATTTCAAAGACCATTAATCACCCTTGGCCATTTATCACCATTTAGTAATACCAAATCATAGAATGGTCAGGAGAAGTAAGTGGATGGAATTCAAACATTTGCTTCCCGTTTTCAACTCTAATTTTTAAAGTTTGGATGGGGTGAAAATGAGGAGCTGTGGAACTTTGTAAGGTTTTTGTTACATATGATTATATTTTCTCTTTTCACCACTGCCCATTACTGGTAATTAAAAGACAGTTTTTAACATTGATTGGGAAAACCCGTTATCTGGTTCAATCTAATCTTCTCATTATGTGACTAGATCTAAGATTCTAATAGTTTCAGTAATGCTGCAGGTCGTGTCCTGGGAGACTGAGGGGCAGGTAGAATCCGTCACTCATCATGGTTAACCAGTTCTAAGAGTTTATCTCATATAACCCTGTTTTGAATTAACTAAATAATCCAGTAAGCAGTGTTTTTAATATCTCAAAAAGGGAAAGATTCAAAGTTGGCTAACAATGAAATTTCCCATTTTTCACTGGCAGGAACCCCAGCCCCGTAATGGGGAAGGTCCCACCAGTGCGAAGGCCCCACATGGGGACCCCTCCCCTAGTGAGGAAATGTACCCCTGAAGAGGAGTCCTCCTGGCCACCTGGCCCACTGCTACCCTACCACGTGAGTACAGCAATGGCTTTGAGGACCTCAGCAAGTTTTCCATTTCTTGGTGGCCATTTGTCTGTGAGAAATGGCCAGAACCTCTTCCTGTTTCTCTTAAACATTCAGTAAAGGAGATATAAGCCTCTTTTTACTGTTCTGCTTCGTTTTTCCAAGTGTAATCAAAAGAACTTGTTTGGATAAGAGATTAAGACTATTGGTTAAGACTCAGGTGTGATTAGTGAAACACTTGGTTCCTTGTGTAGAACAAGCAATACTGTTGAACAGAACTTTCTGCAGTGGTGGAAATGTTCTCTGTATGCCCTTGCCCATACACTACCCACCAACCACATACTGCTGCTGAGTACTTGAAATGTACTGCAAATGAAGAATTTAATTTCCAGTTTTATCTCATTTTAATTAATTTAAATTTAATTCTCCACATATGACTAGTGGCTACTAAAATGAACAGTGAATGCGTACATTGAACGCTGTGTGCCTCAGGTGTCCAGCCTTTTTGAATATTTCTACAAATGTACCCCTTTACCTCTGTTTCTTTAATAACCCAGAAAATTTTTCCTTGTTTTATATTATTGTAAATAGAATTCTCTAAAAGTAAGAAAATACTTAAATTAAAAATTCTTACTTCGAAACTTATTCACCCATATTGCCCTTCTGTAGCTTTAATTACTTTATGATATTAAGAAAATTTATTCAACCTTAAAATTACAAAGTAATAGCAATTTAAATATCCTAGCTTTATTTGCTTCTTTACATGTTTTAATTTGGAACTTCACTATATATGTAGAAGTAATTACACACATTAAAATAACTTTTCCATTTTATTATTCCTTTTTAATGAGACAATAAAATATCTACATTAGTATAGTGCATGCAGTGCTATTACCAAAACATTAAATTCAGCATTTATTCATTATAATGCAGTACTTAATATGTTTCAAAGTTTGGATCTGGTAGATAGGTTATTGAAATTACAGATTAACTATATTTTTAGGTTTACTACTGAGGGTAGATGTCCTTCCACTATTGGGCAATCATTAAAAATTGCTTACGTCGTAAGATGCTAATAAGAGAAATTGTGGGGAGTGGGGGATGTATGGGAACTCTCTGTACTGTCTGTAATATTTCTGTAAATCTAAAATGATCCTAAAATTTTTTGAAGCTTACTAATGTTTTTTAAGTTTATCTATTTATTTTGAGAGGGAGGGGAGGGGCAGAGAGAGAAGGAGAGAGAAAATCCCAAGCAGGTTTCACACCCAGCAAAGAGCCCGGCATGGGGCTCAGTCTCACAAGACTGAGCCAAAATCAAGAATCTCAGGTGAGATCACCTGAGCCAAAATCAAGAATCAGATGCTTAACTGACTCAGCTACCCAGGTGCCACTGAAGTTTATTTTTAAAAATCGTTTCATCAAATTTTGTCGTGGTATCCATTTGTATCTGTGCAAAATAAGAATTACCAGCTCAGTAATTAGTAGTACTTACATAAGTATCACCACATGTCATCTTCAAAATATCCCTGAGAAGTGCTGTTGTAATTTTAAAAATTAGAAAGCTGAGGCATCGAATAAAGAATAATTCAGCCAGCGTTACTTAGTGGCAGTACCGGGATTTGAACCCAGCAAGTCAGTGCTTTTAACCACACTTCTGTTACTTTTTTTTTTTTTTAGTTTATTTATTTTTGAGAGACAGAGACAGAGAGAGGAATCCCCAGCAGGCTCTGCACCAGCAGTGCTGAGCTCAATATGGGGCTCCAACCCACAAACCGGGAGATGATGACCTAAGCCAAAACCAGAGTCAGACACTTAACCGACTAAGCCACCCAGGTGCCCCAACACTATGGTACCTTTTTAGGAGTCTTGATTATACCATAGAAGATACAGATTTTCTGCTGTCAGTGTAGCAGTACAAACTTCCCAGTATAAGAAATCCAAAATAAAGTAATACCATGGTGATAAATTACTTTTATACCTTGAAAGATACAGAAGTATGCTTTATTTCTGTAACAGTGATTCAGACTTTATTTCATACAGTGGTTATTTTGTTGAGTGAGGAATATGTTCGTATTCTCTTGACAAGAAGCATCTATGTTAGTGGGGTTTTAAAAAATTTATTTGTACTTCCTTAAGGTAGTGACTAAGAATGAAAAAATTGAGCATTGCCTAAGAGTAAGGGGAGATGGATGTGGCTGGTTATGTCATAAAGGCAAAGTTTTAATGAGAATAAGTTTTTAAGGAACTTAGAGTAATATATGGCATATTATTTTGCGAAATTATTTCAGTGTTGTTTTACCATATGCCTATTAGAGTGTTTTCTTTTACCATATGCCTGTAATGTTATTCTTCCTGGACATTAAATTATGGATATGTAATTGTTAAAACTGAAATATAGGAAAGGTTGATGGTGAATTATCAACATTTCTTTGAGGTGTTTTTGTGAAGTTTGGGAAGTATTTCACTAAAAACAGGGAAGAAAAAAAAGATGGAGTTTGTTGCATAGTTCAGAAATTGTTGCAAATGGAATATATTGGTTTGTCTACTCATTGTTTAAATAGTATATACCCATTGATGGATTAACACATTCAATGACATGATATATCTAACTGCTGCAAGTATTTAAGGTCATGCCTTTAATTGTCAGTAAGAGACAGAATTGAAATGCTTTAAGGGAATTCAAATCATAAACAGGTGCAATTCTTATAGAATCATTCTTTTTCTGTTATTGTATACACTTGTGAACTGATTGGCAATCCTCTGTTGACTCTGACAAATTATTTGGATTTGGAAGACAGTGCTTTCTTGCTAAGAATATATATTTTTCAAATCACTATGAAGATTTTGTCATACTGTAGAAATTTCAGGGCAAAGTCATGTTTGCAAAATAAGGGAATTACACATTTTAGTACTCATTGACCAATTAAAATTTAGCTTTAGATTATTGGTTTAGATTGACACCCTGTCTTGATCTAGTTATAATCTTTATTAGGCCAGGCAATTCATGTTATCTTAGGTGGTTGCATTGCTACTATGCAATTCTATGTTGGTCACAGATGGGTCTAAGGGGAAAATGACATTATTGTTGTCATTCTTTAAAAGGCAGTGTATAGCTAGAGATCTGGTAAGGACAATAAGGAGGAAGAAAACTTTTAGAAGATCATAATTTATCCCAAAATGCCTATATCCAACAGATAGCCTTAAATTCTTTTCATGCCAATGGGTTCTGTTCTCTACAGCACATAGCATACCCCTTTGTTCAAGTAACAACTATACATCCTGGATTTCCCAGAACAAGCCATCTTTCTGATATTTCATCCTGTTTTCCCCATAAGTGCACTTATACTGCTTAAACCATATGTCCCATTTTTTAAAAATAGCATATTTAGAAAAGTAACTACTGTACAGAAGAAATGATAAGTAAAATAATTTTGCACCATTTCCAAGGAACTGGAGTATACTTAAGACTTAGGTGTCTAACTTTGGATCTTTCTGTAACTAGTAACTGCTACCTTTGGTATAGAGTATCCTGCTTTATCATGTACATTTTAAATGTGTCAGTTAAATCAATCTGGTTGTGGTATTTTCAACATGTTATTAAAACTAATGAATTTTTGTTAAAATGAACACAGACTTTTTAATTCATCTGTTTCTGTTGGAAACAATACGTTCTCAAGCTCTCAGTTTGTTTCTGCTTTCCATAGTGAGCAAAAAGAGAACATGCTTTATATTGTTAATCTATTTTTAAAAAGAGAGTTGGTATGAATCTGGTTTAAAGAGTTAGAACAAATATCTAAAGTATTAACAAAAGAAAAACCAAGACTAAAGTTTTGGCACATTTTCTCTTTCTGTATATCCCCTTCTCATGTAAAAGTGGTTCAAATTTTAGAAGACTAGAACTTAGATACATAGAACTATATAGTTAGGGGATTTAAAAAAATCTCTTTATGGGGTGCCTGGGTGGCTCAGTTGGTTGAGCGACCGACTTTGGCTCAGGTCATGATCTCATGGTTTGTGAGTTTGGCCCCACTTCGAGCTCTGTGCTGACAGCTCAGAGCTTGGAGCCTGCTTCTAATTCAGTGTCTCCCTCTCTCTCTCTGCCCCTCCCCCACTCGTGCCCTGTCTCTGTCTCAGAAATAAACATTTAAAAAAAATTTTTAATAAAAAAATAAATTAAAAAAATCTCTTTATATGCTTTTCTCAGTTTGGAAAGGGAATCATTGAAGATCCTAATAAAGTATGAATCAAGATGTTACATATAAAAAGTACATTGTAAAGCAAACAATAAATAAATTTTTCATTATAGGTGAAATCTATAGATTTCATCATAGATATGATGAAATCTATAGATCATTATAGATTTTCCTAATCCTTTGCAATCAACAGAACTTTCTAGGGCAAAATATTACAGCTTTCTTTTCAGGATGTATTTGCACATTGGCCCAGGAAGTATCTCTTATGTGTTAAGATGTTAATACCTTGAATAGGTAGGAACCCCTTCCTGAGCTCATTACAGAGTTGCTGGCTATTTTTTAAAGAAGATGAACACCTAAGAATAAATAGCTAGGATGTCTGCTATAAAATAACCTAAAAGTACAATTTTCTGTGCTCTTTAGTTTCGTAGCAGGGAGACAGAAATTCAGAGATATTTGCAAATTGCATAAAATTACAAATTCAGGTTTTTGTTAGAATTAAAAGCTACTAGAACTTAAAGGGAAGAATAAGATAGAGACATGTTTTACTTTTCTCAATTTAGTTCTCCTTGGATTTTTTATAAGAATATTTTTTTAGATACTCATTAGCTGTTCTTGATTGCTTTTAATACTTCATAACTGATTTAAAAAAATTTTATAGTACTTAATATTATAACTTCTCTCATACCTTATGTTTATTAGTTATTAATTTATAGCAGAATCTCTATTAGAAAGAGTCTATTATTTTAGGAGAAGGGAAGCTTTGAAAAAGAATGGCTTATTTGAAGTGGTTCCGCCCATGAAGGGAGTCCCTATTTTAAAACCTGAGAGCTAGGTTGACCTTCATAGGACTCTCAGGTCTGACTGCTTTCCATCTGCCCTCTGAAATCTGATTTAAGTCTCATGTTCTCCCTTGTGTCTTTGTTAGTCTCATAAAAAACTTCAAGACAGAAATTATCGAATCAATTGCCAGAAAGCCTAAAACAACAGAGTTGTGGGCTAGAGGAAGTTAGCAAGATGTAATGAGAGTGAGCATTCACATGGGCTTTCCTTATAGGACAAAGACTGTCACCTCACAAACCAGAAAGGATAATCTAACAGCTCTCTTTCTGTGTGAGTGATGGATGGATGCAAGATAATGCTGTGCATATACACGTAGAATAACTCTTTTAAAGCTGTATTTGAACTTTGTGTAAGTCCTTAAGATGCCAAACTTTTAAAACTGCATACAAATGCAAACACTAAAATAAAATACTACCTTCTTTTAAGTTGCTGTACAATGCACTAATTTAGCTGCAGCTGAACTCATATTCTGGACATTGCATAGAAAATATTGGAAATGTTTTTTATCTGCTGGCTTAAAATGTGCTCTGCTCATTTATGGGTGTGTCAGAGAGTCTCAAAGTCACTGACTCCAAGTGTGCGGATTTGATTCCAAAGAACGCATTAGGATTGTCCTATCTTTCTGCCATACTGAGGACTATACCTGCCTAGAACAGCTTAATACGGGTTTTGCCCTCTCCTGTTTCTGGGAGAAGGCCTGAGAGTTAGGTTTACACAGGCTTCCCAGCATGCAAAGTAGAGGGAGCAGAACTATTAACAGCTATAATTAAGCAAGTTAACTACCTCCCCTGTCAATACCTAACTTAATTGTCAATAGGAAGTGCACTTTGTGTCTACCAAACAAAGTATCAATAAATCAAAAAGATAATCATGAATTGCCTATATTTTATGTACATTCTGATTTGATAATTCAGTCTATCTCATTTTTTGCATATGTAGTTTGAACTAGATCTCCCTTCAAAATCAGTTTTCTGCCTTAATTATGGGGCCACACACATTTAAACTAAATGCAGATCCCCCTGATGACCTCTCTCTTGACCTCCAGCTTACCATGCATACTAGATGAGTCCTAAACCCTCTCTGCTCCCCCAGCTCCCTCCCCATCAATAAAACTGGTTACAACCACCTGCAAAATAATAATATTGATAAAGTAAACACAGATCTGTGCTCACAAATTATGGACTTCTATTATGTTTTCAAAGCCTGACAAATGCTTTTTTTTAAATATGCAAATCTACCCATGAGAAATTTCAGAAGGTCCAGCCTTGACTCCTGAGAGTATTGTTCTTGAAATTTCTTTTTCATTGTTTAGCTATTTTGTTAACTAGTAGAACAAAGTGATTTTTTTTATAATTCATAAGTATTCTGCTTATGATGTCTGACATGGCAGATGTGGCTAAGAAAGATGAAAGATAATAAGAGCAGAACTTGTAACCGATACACAGAGTAGAAAAACACCCCAAATTAGTTCAGTAATCATTAAAGTCTGCTTAATTAGTAACTTTAGTTGTTTTCCAGCTTCTAATCATGAGAAGGTAAGTGAGAACCGTAAAATGTTTACAAATGCAGACACATTATGAGACAACATTTAAACTAGCCAAGCTATGAGGAGAAAAAATAAGCAATTGCTGGTTTATAATAGGGGAGCTATATAAACACCCCCATGACCTCTGCAATAACCATTCTATCGCCCTGAGGTCTGCCACACAAATTCATCCTGTGAGCAAATTAGCCAAGCCTCGTGCCATTTCAAGTTGTGAGGGAAGTTTCTGGAAAAGGTCCACCAACTATTGTAGAGAGAGGTATTTGGCCTATTTTAATTACATTATTCCTCAAAACTTCTGTGATCTGTAAGAACCACAGACCAGAATGAAGCCCCCTTTTCTCGGTATACTTTCTATATAATGAATTCAAATATCTGTGTTCGTTTTAAACACTAAAAAGGAAAAGAAAAAAAAACATAAAATATACTTTGTGCTGAAAAGTTTTATTCTGAATAATTAAAAGGGTTTTTCCCCCTTGATTTCAAATCCTATGAATTTACTAGGTAGTGGTCAAGTGCTTATCTCTGTTTTCCAGATGAAGAATCCTTGGCAAGGAAGTTCAGTGACTGAGCTGGCTCTCTAATACATGGTACCGCTAAGCAGCAACTCAGTGGATGACCCTTCTGGGGTTATTTTTATGATTTGGACTAGATGTGACTGGATGGCGCTTTGAGCCATTTAGCTGCCCCCCAGAAGTCCTTAGGCACAAAGTTGGAGTTAGTGTGAAAGCCAAAGATACAAGAACACTAGAACTGAATTTAGAAGACCTGGCTTCAAGTCTCTGTTAAATAATTAATTGCCTCATTGACCTTGTGGAAATCATGACTTTCTGGCCTACTATACAGAACACTTCCGAGGTAGTTTACCTTAGCACTCAGGCTCAAATCTCAGCTCTCCCGCACCCCTGTTCCTGTTTTCACGTGTATATATAAGGTGATGCTGGTACCTACCACATGGGTTAAATGGAAGACTCTCAAAAATCTATGATTATTGGTGTGTAATAAGCCCTCTATAGCTGGGAGTACATAATGCTGCTGCTGCTGCTTCTTGTTATTATTATTACCGTTAGTATTAGGATCAGTGAAATGTGTTTGATAGCATAGTATACACCGTCTGTTGATATATAATTAGAGGAGATAAAATATGTATATAAATACCTGTAATATAAGGTGGATGAAGACCGGCTAAACTACTTTGGTAATAACAGAAAGGAGAGATTATTTCCATGTGGATTGTCATGGGAATGTCCTTAGAAGTAATTTTTGAGCTTGGTCTTAAAGGATAGTAACGATTTGGACATGCTAAGGTGGGAGAAATTGGAAGTGGTCAGGGACATCCAAGAAGCAGAAACATGAACAAAATTAAGTTCTTATTACTAAATTACTGTATGGATTTCAAGCAGCCATTACATTTATTTCATCTTTTGGCCATGTATCTGTGTCTGTATAAACATAGCCTACTGCTTTAGGTACTGGAAATTCTTTTAATCTTTATATATGTATTTTAAGTAATCTTTACACCCAGTGTGGGGCTTGAACTCACAACCCCGAGAACAGGAGTGGCATGAACTAGCCAGCCAGGACCCCCAGTACTGGAAATTCTTAAACTGTTCTGTAATTCACAAAGTACTCTTAATTTTTACAGAAAACCATCAAAATATGTTTTGTTATTTCCATTTTATACATAAGGAGACTGAGGCTCTCACAGCAGTAATTGGTAAAAGGAGAGAACAGACCATTGTACAGGCACTAAATTTCACATATTTCTATAGCAGTCTGCGGCCTCTAGTAGACAGTTTCAAAGGCATCAACCGTATAGTTGGCCCAAGACTGCTTTCTTCTGTGTGCCATGGGACACCTGGGTGGCTCAGTCGGTTGAGCGCTGACTTCGGCTCAGGTCACGATCTCGCAGTTCATGAGTTTGAGCCCTACATCTATCAGGCTCTGTGCTGACAGCTTGGAGCTGGAGCCTGCTTCACATTTTCTCTCTCTGCCCCTCTCCCCTGCTTCTGTGCTCTCTCTCCCTCAAAAATGAATAAACAAACTAAAAAAAAAAGTGTGCCATATTCAGAAGGGCTGGAAAAACTGTTCAGATGACCCCATGTAAATCTAGCACCACTATTATAACCTCAAACCCACAGGTTGCTAGTGATAATACCTTGAGGGCAGCCGAGAAGCAAGTGTTATTAACACTTGGTGTGATCTTTGCACCATTTTGTCACAGCTTAAGTTTGCTAGGTAGTTTTGATTCAAGTATTGTTGTCTTTAGTTTATTAAATTGAAACTGACCAGTAAATGAATATAAGGTCTCAAAGCTGTGCTGCACTTGTTAGAGGAATCCTGTTCTTGATTCTTGATCCAAAGATATTTGGAAAATAAGAACTAAGAATTTTTATATATTGATACTAGGAAGTTATAAATTCATAATAGTTAAATAGCCATCTACTCACAGATCATAGTACTCTGAATGATTCTCTAGTTACCATTAGTATGATTTTGTTTCTAAACGTTTATTTATTTATTTTGAGAGAGAGAAAGCACTCATGTGCTTGGGGGAGGGGCGTAGAGAGAGGGAGGGAGAAAGAATCTGAAGCAGGCTCCCCGCTGTCAGTGCAGAGCCCAGTCCAGGGCTCCATCCCCCAACCATGAGACCACGACCTGAGCCGAAATCAAGAGTCAAACACTTAACCAACTGAGCCACCTAGGCGCCAGTATGATTTCCTTTTTAAAGGATTTTTAATGTAAGTAAAATGTCACAACTTGCATTTATTTATTTTAGTTGATATAATAAGTCACAAAAGCTTGTGTGTGTGTGTGTGTGTGTGATTATCAAATCTCCAAGACAGATATTTCTGGTGTTAGAATACTGTCTACTTCCCATGATAATGCTGTTGCACATTTGTTACATTTTAAATATGAAGTTAACATATTTCTACTTGAAATGTCTTGATTACATTGCATATTCTGAAAACACACTACTCCAGTAAAACTGTTATTTCAAGAGTAATATCACTATATGATGTGACATTTATATTAAATGTGATTTTCATCTACTCTGTAGGGTTTTCTGAAATTATAACAAACTGTAATTCCATCCAGTTCTGGCTATGTTGTAAACTTGGGAGTGAACTGAAGAGATTTGTCATAAATATCCCACTAAGGGATTTATTTGGAATACATTATAACATGTTTTTCATTTTTAATAATACAAGATTAACATCATTCAGTATGAAATATTATATTGCTATACAGCGTAATTCAAAAATATCTCCCTGATGCTGTCACTGGATGGTATTGACTTTAACTTGAGGTCTTCATTGTCTAACACTGTCTCTACTTTATATGCTTCCTGTTTTAACATTGCTAAAAATTGTGTGTGAATATATGCCTTTGTTACCAGGATGTAACTATTATCAAGAGTATCTGTTACCATTTTTTTTTTTAATTTTTTTTCAGTGTTTATTTATTCTTGACATAGAGTGTGCGAGCAGGGGAGGGTCAGAGAAAGAGGGAGACACAGAATCCGAAGCAGGCTCCAGGCTCTGAGCTGTCAACACAGAGCCCGACGCGGGTCTCGAACCCACTAACCGTGAGATATGACCTGAGCCGAAGTCGGACGCTCAACCGACTGAGCCACGCAGGCGCCCCTGCCCCACTGTTACTGTTTTAGAGGTGAACTAGTATTTTCAAGCTGTCAGTCTTCAGCAGGACACAGTATTACAATGCTAATTCTCATTAGGTGGAAACAAATTCCAGAGATTCTTCATTTTACTTTAAAAGACCAATGACTCTTCCCTGTTAGCTTTTATCTGTCTGCACCGGTATATATATGATAATGTGTGATGAAAGACTACAGCTTCTCATACTTCTGTTTTCTGTGCATGACCAACCCTGAGTTCTCAGGTTTTTCCACCCCAGCTCAGAAAACTTTCATGCAGCATGTGGGTGGCTCAGTCGGTTAAGCATCCGACTCTTGATCTCTGCTCAGGTCATGATCTTGTGGTTGATGAGTTCCAGCCCCACGTTGGGCTCTGCACTGACAGTGCGGAACCTGCTTGGGATTCTCTCTCTCTCCCTCTCTCTCTGCCCCTCCCCACCCAGAGTAAATAAATAAACTTTTTAAAAAATTAAAACTTCCCTGGTCTTCCCCTACTCCTATTTACTAGGCACATACCGATCTAGGCAGGCAGGAGGAAGTGAGTGGGATTAGGGGCAGGACAAGTGTTAAGTGATATCTGGGCACTCTAGGTCAAGGAAAGGACCAGACAAATTCTAGGCCAAGAATCAATATGGAAAAACTGATTTTGATACTCTCCCACTTCGTCTTTTGCATCCCTCACACCTGATCATCTCTCTATCTCATAGAAGAGTTCTTTTATAGCAATAAGGTAGCTGTTACAACCAGAGACTCCGGAACCACTTGGGCAGTGTGAGCTTGGGAAAAGTACTTAACCTCTGTGTGCCTCAGTTCCCATGTCTCTAAAACTGGGATGTAAATTACATATAAAGTATAGTATAAGTGAAGTATATAGAAGTGCAGTAAAGTATACGTAACAGTGCCTAGCACATAGTAGACACTACAGAAGTGTTAGCAGTAGTGATATTATAATAAATTATTCTTATTGCACGTTAGATGGTTAAGGTTATCTACAGGGGAGACCCAGTATATTCAATAAATGGGGTCAATAAATGTTGCATTTCCCAGTATTCCATTACTGAAAGACCTGCCTTTTCTTATAAAGGCATCTTGATCAAAATTAATTCTCAGCCTTTTTCCCATAATTCCTTCAGTGTACACGCTCTTAAGGATGCTAAGAGAGAAGAGATGATAATCAGCTAAACCATATCATACTAACCAGATATGACTAGTGACCCCACCCTAGGAATATTTACTGTTTAAATGGTATTAATTGGCAGAATTGTAGGAAATTTGGGATTAGGAAGGAGAACCTGAGCCTGTCACCTAGAAGCCCAAATCCGTTTAACTTCTCACATCAGAGAGGATATTGCCTTACTGTAAGCCATGAAAGATCTAAGACTCAGGTTTTACCATATACTCCTAGTAAGCAGGGGTAGTCATAACATGATGGTATGGAACATTAGGCCATGAGACTCTCTTGCCAGTGACTTGAGATGGCCTGACCTCCTGGGTCCCTAGATGGCCAGATGTCTGCAGAGAGAGCCTCAGAGTGGCTTCTGGATCTGATGAGTAACTCTCTCTTCTTCTTTAAAATTTTTTGCTGACTTTTTAAAAGTAGTACATAAGTAAACTGCACATTATTTGTCTTTATTACCCAACGTAATGTAGTAACCATTGATTACATCATTTTGCTTCAGATTGAACCCATTTTAAGTTTATTCCAATACAGTTATAAACTCCTTTCGTGTTTAGTGATTGGCATTTATTGGCAATATAGAATGGCCCTCTGCTTTTAACTGAAAAGAAATAGAGGGATTCATGCTAGCCATTGGCTTTTCATTAAACTAATAGTAATTTTATTTTAATTTTTATTTAATATTTTAAAGATAATGTTCTTGATAAATTAGAATGTACCAAATATATGAACTGTGACATTGGACTTGATTTTAAAATAGCATGTTTGCATAACACTTTTGTGGCTGTTTCATTCCTCTAATGGCCATAAAGCCCTGGCTTAGATTTATGTAGCAGAAAATCAGCAGCTATGGCAGAGAATCTTAGCTGGTAGCAGCAGAAGTGAACAGTCATCTAGACATGAAGTTGATCTTTGAAGGATCTGCAAAGTCAACAGTATTGTCAAAGTATTTTGTTATCATTTATGGTAGATCGGTGTTTAATTCATTATTTTTTTTCTTTTTTTTTTTTCAATATATGAAATTTATTGTCAAATTATTTAAATGTACTTACTACTTTATTCCAAGGAGCCAGGAACATCAACTATTGACATAAAGTTTTACATTTATTTTTAGGGCCCTTGAAACACGGGATACTTTTCTATAACTTAATGAGATATGTGAAATTTTATTGTGCCAACGAGTACTCAGTCCGTTCTGCTTATCCAAGACAAAGCAAATAAGCAGTAATCTTAAATCAGAATTTAATTATGTAATACCCATTTCTTTTTTTTTTCTAATTTTTTAATGTTTATTTATTTGCAAGAGGGAGAGCATTAAGTGGAGGAGGGGCAGAGAGAGAGAGAGAGGCAGACACAGAATCCAAAGCAGGCTCCAGGCTCTGAATTGTCAGCACAGAGCCTGACGCGTGGCCCGAACCCGTGAAATGTGATATCATGACCCGAGCCAAAGTTGGATGCTTAACCAACTGAGCCACCCAAGTGCCTGTGCCATCATACCCATTTCTTTATCCTAAAGTGTGAAACAAGTAGAAGTTATGAGAGACAGAGTTGGTGTGGTAAGAAAGTACTTCTCCAGTTCCTATAATTGTGGGATTATTAAATAGCCATTCCGAACTTTAGTTTCCTCATCTACAGAATGTGAATAATACTTGTACAACTTAGTTCTTAGGCTTTGTGTTGGGAATCAGATGATATAAAATGCGAGAAAATGCTTCATTAATTACCAAGTGTTTTTAAAATGTCTTTGAAGTCTTAAATACAAATGATGCAATTAGCAATATAGTCTCTAAGGCTGCACATCTGTATCTCAGAAAATAATTTGCCTAACTAATATCCTCTGAAAAGCAAGTGTGCTGTAAACTGAGCTTTCATTGATACTTAAGTTTTCAATTTCATTTTTGTCTCATTAAAGGGGATGCTACTTCACATAACTGATAACAAATTTATTGACTTCTTACTGTTATTCTACATCCTGATTTTACTCTTCAGCTATTATTTCTACATGTCATATCATTTAATCCTTACAGCAGTCCTATGATGTAGGTAACGTTATCACCGTTGAAGGAACTGAAACAGAACTGCTTAATGAATTTTCCAAGGTCACGCAGCTAATGAGTGGCAGTGAAGATAGAACTCTAGTCCATGTGGTTCTAGAATCCAGACAGCTCTACTTGCCCCTGCAATTGGCAGTTTGAGTCACACTAGGCATAGTATATTTCATCTCATATTAAAGACACCAAAGGTCATTAATTTCTAAAACACTACGGTCGTGAAATAGTTTTAGTTATCATAACTTTTCTCCACAGAAGGTCCCATTAGCTCTTGCTAAATCTAAGAGTATCTGACAAATTCAGATGAAGATGAAGTGGATGGGGGTGCCTGGGAGGCTCAGTCGGTTAAATGTCCAACTTTGGCTCAGGTCATGATCTCACAGTTCTGGTTGGCGTTCAAGCCCCGCATCCGACTCTGTGCTGATAGCTTGGAGCCTGGAGACTGCTTCGGATTCTGTGTCTTCCTCTCTCTCTGCTCTTCCCCACTAGCATTCTGTCTCTCTCTCAAAAATAAATAAACATTAAAAAAAAATCTTTTTTAAAAAAAAAAGGTGAAGTGGATGACCCTTCTGGCTTCTCAGAGACCACCAGTGGTTATGCAGTGGCTGAACTGGAAATCCTGTAGCCAGAATAGAAATGTAGGCGGAAGGAATCTTCACTTTTGCTGTTCCCCAGGCCAGGTCTGTAGGACTCTGTCTGTACTTTTGTATCTCCAAACCCCATTTACCCTTCAGACTTCCAGCTCTAGCACAACTGGCATTTTTCCTTAACTCATGACAAGTATTGTGACATATTTAAAGAATTGCTTAAGCCATTTTGCTCGAATGCCTACAAACGCTCTCTTGTGCAGTAGCTATCAAAGGAAAAATGTTTAACTGGGAGTTGTGTGGTATGCCTCACTTTTTACAAAATTTCTGTTTTGACTGAGTTTCTAGTCTCAGAGCATAGTGTGCATTTATGAGTATAGGCACACATTCTCTAGAGCTGGGCAAATACCCATAACAGTTTGCACAGTAATAGAATACTTTTTTAACTGTTCCTGCATTAGGAGAGTTCCTATTCAGGTGGCTCCCAAAGTATGATGCTTTACTCCTGAGGTGTGCAAAATGATTATAGGTACTACAGAATAACATTTTAAAATTTATAATTACTTATATTATTTGTATTTATTATTTCATTCTAATGTATATTATTTTTATTAATTTTAATTTATATTAGGAAAAGTTTGTAACTTTTACATCAGAGCTATTAATTTTAATTTATATTGGGAAAAGCATATAGTACATCAGAGCTGTGATTTCATGGCTTTTTAATTGAGGCTGAACTAGGTATTTTATTTTTTTAAAGGGCTTAAAATAGTCATTTGCTTCTTTAAAAAATGTTTTAATTTAAAGAAAATGTTAAATGAAGGATACTACAGTTGGTAGCTGAGTAGAGATAGACAGGTACACATATAAATGATGTGTGGAAAAGATTGGTCTGTTATATGCACAATTAGCTCACAGCTAGTTTTCTACAGTATAGTATCCTGTATAACAGAGTCTTGATGATCCTTGCCTGTGTGACGGTCTGTAATGATAACTTTGAATAGCTTATTCTTTGCATTATAGCAAACTACTCTTTGCAGAAATATTTTGTCCTGCTGCAAAATAATAGTTAATCTCTGAGTCTTATTTATTTCTCTTATAACAGTGCATTTTTTTTAATTTTTTTTAAACGTTTATTTATTTTTGAGACAGAGAGAGACAGAGCATGAACAGGGGAGGGGCAGAGAGAGAGGGGGAGACACAGAATCCGAAACGGGCTCCAGGCTCTGAGCTGTCAGCACAGAGCCCGACGCGGGGCTGGAACTCACGAATCGCGAGATCATGACCTGAGCCGAAGTCGGACGCCCAACCCACTGAACCACCCAGTCGCCCCTAACAGTGCATTTTTTATCTGCCTTCTCCTTCACATTAGGGAGAAACTTCATAGAGTTACTATGTGTTTGCAAAATGAACGCAGAACAGTGATTATTTTTCTTGGTTATTTAAATGAGATCTAACTATGGAGAAGTCTGAGATAAAATTTCAAAGCAGTTTTTACCTGAAAAAATAAGATATTCGTTAAGTGAAATTGGCTAAAAGGAATATGTAAGGGCTCTGTGAAATATGAAATATATGCTCCATTGGGATTTTAAAGTGACTGTTGCCCATAAAACACACTTTATTACATGTGTTTATATATTTTGAATTTGGCTGCATGAGAAACCTCAAGCTTAAAGGTTTTTCTTTTCTTGGCTTTTTATCTTTTCAGTATGTTTTTCCCTTTGTGGTTATACTGGAATATAGTTTAAATTGAAGCCAAAGATTTGTGCTATGGGAAAGTTTTTTTTTTTGTTTTATCTGTTGGTTTTAATAGAAAAATAACTGTCCAAAATAGTATGAATTTTGGAATCCATATGACATGGTTTAGAATACTGAGCTTCTACTTACTTTTCCTGGGACTTTTTGAGCAAGTTGCCTGACCAAGCCACAGTTATACCAACTGAAAATGAGCCTAATAATCTTTACTTCGTGGAGTTACAATCAAGATTAATGTGAAATACTCTGAAGGGTTTAGTGCAGCATAGGGACAGAGTAAATAGATGGTAACTGTTAGTTTTATTTTCAACGATCAAAAGTGACTGCATAAATCCTGATCGTGTAAGCCTACTGTTCAAAGCCTCACCACACACTTGTGGCAGCCTTCTTTCCTTGATCTTCTCTTACACAGCTCCCTTACTCTGGCTCCACATAGACCACTCTGGATTTTGCTACTCGCTTAGTGTCTGTTTTCAAGCCATGTCTTCTGCCATCCCTCAGCCCAACCTTTCTTGTCAATCCTACTTGTCATTTGCCCTTTTTATTTCATTCTTTACTACTGTTTCATCTGGACTTCCAGTTAATAGCACACAATTTAGCAGGGTTTTTTTCCTCTACTTCTCTATTCAGATCTTAATTTCTACAAATAAATGGTAAGTATTACGGGCAAAAAAGAGTGCATCCTATATTTTTTCCAAGTTACACACAGTTGTTTGGCTTAATTCCAAAAACAAACAAAAAGATCCTGATGCAGATCCGTGGAGAAGAAGAGAAGGTAGTGGCCATAAAGTAAGAACATGACACACTCTGATACCTTTAGTTTAGGGATGGTTACAATACACCGAGCATCTGCCGTGGTACCTTTCTCATCGCAGTCACTAGGAAGTGGTCAAAGTCTAAAGTTGAAGTCTACTTAAATGGGGGGAGATACATAACTTTTTCAGTAATGGGAATGCAGTGGAAAAGAGAACAGGAAATATGCTAAATCTCTGATGTCAGAAGACCTGGATTCAAATTTTATTGCTCTAGTTGCATGACCTTGAGCAAGTCACTTAACATTAGGTGTGAAATTAGAGGGATGGAGGAGAGTTGGGAACCAAACCAGACAACTAGTAAAAAATTAAAATAGACTTGGACTCTGAAGATTTAATCTGGGCTCTGGAACTAACTGTGTATGTGCTTTTGATGAAGTCACGTGTCTCTTGATTTCCTCATCTCTAAATTGAGGGTGATGAAATCCATCTCACAAAGCTACTAGGATTAAATTGGAAGACGTGTGTGATGGTGCCTGGAATATTGTGGGCACATACTAAGTGTGTTTATTTTTAAATTAACCTCGATGGATCTACATTGACTTCATTGTAAAATGAGGGACTTGAGTTGGAGGAGCACCAGAACCTCTTGAGTTTTAATATTCTGTGTCACTTACCTCAGAGAGAAGATAATGGGTAAAGGATTTTTAAGCTCATCAGAGATTCCTAACTTAACCTAAAAGAAACAATTGTAGCAAAAAAAAAATGGATACATGTAAATTACATTAGGCAGTAGTAAAATATTCACATTATGGCTTTACCTTTATAGTCTGTCAGTGGACATCTGTGACATATTCTCCATGGATTTTGACATTCCATTCTGCCCAGTAAGAACTTTTGTGTATTGTACTCTTAGTATGATCTAGTACCTTAGTAATAAAGCAGAGTTGAACCTGTCAAGTTGACAGGTAATTCACTGGAAAAAGAAGCGCTATGTCTTATAATATATATATCTGGTTTGACTTTTGCTTAATATTATACATGATTAAACAAGTTCCAAGAGAATGTAACATCGATTCAGTCTATTTTTCAGTAAAGGACTCTGCCTATTACAGAGAAAAATGTAATCTGTTGTCAATATGTGTGTGTGTGTGTGTGTGTCTGTGTGTGTGTCTGTGTGTGTGTGTGTCTGTGTGTGCGTGTCTGTTTTACCTGAAGGCCTCTGATTTCTAAAATAAAGACAAAATCAGTTTTCTTTTCCTTCCTTTTCACAAGTTTTCTATACACACAAACCTTGAATATTGTCTCAGTCTGGCAAGTTTCTGAATAAGGATGTACAGTGCCTTGTGTTTATCTGGCATGCAGCCAGTTCTCAAATAATACATTAGAATCCCCCAAATAGATCTTAAAATTGGGCCTTGTAGATTTCCGAAGGGGTTGTTGTTGCTGTGTCCTACTCTTTCTTTTCCGGTTGCTAGAATTCCAAAATGGCACTACCCTCCTTGCTTCTGGGGGATCTCACCATCTAGGGAAATGAAATCTTCTTTGCTTACCAGAAGATTATTATTATTGATCCTGATTTGGTTCCAGGCGGCTGACAGGTAGGTCCATGAGGTCCAATTTCATGGGTTTGTGATATACTATAGTATATATCAGAATGTTTGACCCTCAAGGATTCATGTTTTTCTCCACAAACACTCATATTTAGAGTTCTGTTTTTATTTTTTCTAAATTTGTTCTGTGAAGCATTTTATTCACAGCACCTCTAAAGGAATTGAAATTTTAAGTAGATAAGACAAAATGGAAAAATTGAATTTGGTTGATCATTTTCATGATTAAGCATATGTAAGTTTAAATTTTTACATTTGCTCTAAGTAAATAGTTGGACAACTTAAGAACTATATTTGGTACCACAGTGGATATTCAGAAAGCAGGTAGTAAATTGGAGAAACATAAAACCAGTAAAAACTGTTAACAAAGGAATATAATAAAAATATACTTAAACCTTTGAAAAACATGAGGGATTATTAAAAGATACTTTTTTTTTGCTTGAATTCTGTTTGTAGTTCTTGGTTCAAATTATCTTTCTGAATACTAAATCTGTTTTATGAATGTCAGTTCACTTTATTTAGATTTTCAGTACTAATTTTTAAAAATGACTCTTGAACAGTAGTATTCAAACAGTTTTAACCATGTAATTGATTCTTCAAACAGAATATTTCATGGAAGTACAGGATCTCTAGTGGATCCCCTCTGTTCAAAGTGGAGTGAAGGAAGGAAAGCAGAAGTACATGGACCCACGGAGGCATGCATACACATATACATAAATCTCTCGTGATTCCAAGTACTACAGTTTGAAAATCACTGATGTTTTACTAACTTTTTGTTAAATGACTGATAGCCCCAATTCATATTATTCTGAAGTAGACTTTGAACAATAATTATTTTAAATTAAAAAACACAAACTTCAAGAAGAAGATTCCTGAAAGATACTGGTAGCAGTGGCATTGTTCTTTAATTTCTTCACAAAAACAGGTAGAGCAACTAGGATATCAAAATCAAAACCTATGTATAGCAACTACATCCAAATTAGGTATCCCCACCAACCCCCAAATACTAGCGGGTAAGGACCAACTACGAACAGCTACAAGATTCATATGGGACCGGTAACTGTGTGGGAGGAAGCAGAGGAAAGGAAGCAGGGCAGTTTATATCCCTGAGAATTGGAAATCCCTCAAATTGCCAGGAACTACTCTCTGGAAAGACATTAAGCCAGTCAGAGTAGATGTTGAGATTGGATGGGTATTTTTGCAAGACCTAATCCATTGGTGAATACAAGGGGACTGGGAAGCAATTCAGTCTAATGGTGCTGGATCATTCTGGTTCTTACATACTCTCAAAACAAGCAAACCAAAGCTCCCTTCCAAAACAGATCCTCTCACTGAGAAAAGCTGCTTAAAGTAGAATCCAAATTGAGCAGGACAGGACAAGAGGGGAGAAGAAAGAAAAAGTCCAGATAAAAAGCAGGTGATAGCACAATGACACAATCAGATATCACCTTAATGATAGGTATCTGATAGGTATCAGAAAAGCTAACATCAAAAAAGGCAAGAAATAACCAGTGTTGGCAAGGATGTAGAGAAAAGGGAATCCTTGTGCACCGTTGGTGACAATATCAATTGGTGTGCCATTGTGGAAAACAGTATGGAGGTTCCTCAGGAATTTAAAAATAGAAATACCATAGATCCAGTAATTCTACTACTATATATTTACCAAAGAAAATGAAAACACTAATTTGATAAGATACATGCACCCATGTATTTATTATAGCATTATTTACAATAACCGAAATATGGAAGCACCCCAAGTGTCCTTTGATTGATGAATAAAAAAGATGTGAGATAGATAGATAGATAGATAGATACACACACACACACATATGTATGGAATTGGAAAAAAAACAAACAGTAAAAGCATAAATAAATAGACTCAAATACAGAGAACAAACTGGTGGTTGCTGGGAGTGGGGTGGGAGGATGGGCAAAATGGGTGGAGAGTGGGAGTTACGGGGTTCTAGTTATGGAATAAATAAGTCACCATAGGGAACATAGTCAATGGTATTGCAATAGTGTTGTGTGGCTAGCATAACCTGTAGAGTTGTGAAATCACTGTTGCACACCTGAAACTAATGTAACATTGTGTGTCAACTATACTTCAATAAAAAATATATAGAAAGCTGTTAAAAATGGCAAACCATAAAAAATGCTTTTAATTCTTTTTATAAGAAGCTTAAATATAAATGAAAAAGAATGGTAAGTAAATGAGTAAATAAGTTAAATAAGTAAACAGATAAATACATAAAGCAGGTGATGACAACATAGGCAGTCCCACAAAGTGGAAGGCCATTTTTTAAAAAATCAGTTTGTGAAATCTAGAGAGAGTTCTAGAATCATGAAGTTGGAAAAACTATCCTGGACTCTTCTTTTCAAAGTACAGAAGAGGTCATTGCATTAAAAAAAAAAAAAAAAAAAAGACAAAATTAAGCAAAGATATTTTTAAGGAAAAAAATAAAGAATAAAATAATGAAATGGAATGAAAACATACCCCCAAAAGTCTGCAGAATAATTATTTTAAAACAAAGTAAAAAAATTTTTTTAATGCTAAAGGATAGAAAAGAAAACATAAATCAGAATTTGAAAGATTGAAAAATTAGTTGATTCAAGAAAAATCCGTGAAGTGTTCCATATTTAAAATACTCAAGGATGGAAAACATGAGCAACTGATTTTCCTTAAAAAAAAAATTTTTTTAATGTTTATTTTTGAGAGAGAGAGAGAGAGACACAGCACGAGCTGGTGGCGGGGGGGGGGGGGCAAAGAGGGGGGGAGGCGGGAGTGGGCAGAGAGAGGGAGACACAGAGAATCTGAACCAGCTCCAAGTTCTGAGCTGTTAGCACAGAGCCCAGTGCGGGGTTCCAACTCAAGGACAACGAGATTATGACCTGAGCCAAAGTTCGTCACTTCACCAACTGAGCCACCCAGGTGCCCACATGAGCAACCAATTTTCTATCCAGCCAAACTTCCCTTCAAGTATAACTACCACAGACAAATGATTATGATTACTCCAAGAATTCTCTTCCTGGAGAATCTACTAGAGAATGAGTTTCAGACAAGAGCCCTTCCCACATTCCCCCAAAAAACACAACAACTGGAGAGACTTCAGAGTAAGAGCTGGTGAAATTCTGTTTCCTAGCACTAGGTAGTGGTCTATGTGACTCAGTTCTGGCCCCTGAGGTGGGATGGCAGAAATACAGAGTACTTCTGGACACCATCTACGTTCTCTTCACCAGTTGGCCAGCTGGATGCAAAGGCTCTTGCACAGTATTTTGTGATACCAATAGAAATCATGTTATTGTTATTCCAAATATCTCAAAATAATATCTATGCCTCACTGCTTCAGGATTACAGAAATAATTATTAGATTTACCAGATTGGATTAAATTTTGTCATTGAATCTAATAAGGAAGCACATTTGTGACACCAAATTTTTGGCAACCACATTTCAATATAATGTTTCCTTTGTAATACTATGCATTTTATGTGATGCATTTGAAAGCATTCTGAGAAGAGGTGCATATGCTTCAGCAGACTGCCAAATGAGTCCTTGAGCAAAAAAGAGGTTAAGAACTTCTGATTTAAAATTTATTTATTTATTTTGAGAGAGAGTGCATGCACAGGCAGAGGAGAGGGACAGAGGAAGAGAGAGAGAATCTTAAGCAGGAGTCTGATGAGGGGCTCAGTCTCAAGACTATGAGATCATGACCTGAGCTGAAATCAAGTCAGCAGCTTAACCGACTGAGCCACCCAGGGGCCCCTAGAACTTCCGATTTAAATGGAAGGATATGGAGTCTCTAAATTCGTAGGAACAGAGGGCCTTTTCCCCATTCTGTCAACATATGTTGAAAATGGCTTGAGCTAGAAATTTTTGTTGTATTTAAATGAAAATGATAAAAAGGAAATTTTAAAAATTTATACTGGAAGTGATCTCTTGATTTTATTCAAATACTTTAGTAGAAAGAACTTTAGTTTTTCTGAATGCTTTACATGGTCTTTACTGATTATCTCCAGGGGTCAAAAGAAGCACCAGCCTGGCTTCAGTTTTCTGGTTGGGCACACTGGGCCAGACTGAACATTTCTATTACATGCCTGAGCCACAGTGATTCTGGTTTTTACTTTACAATGTAAATTTGATTCAGAGTTCTCTTCCCCAAGGGGACTGTGTAGATATCAGACATAAGTAAGTCCATTTCTGTACATATTAGTTCACTTTTTATAGCCTTCTATCACAAAAACAAGCAAAAACCCTCATGCGATTATGACCTGTTATTATGGACTTTATTACTGAAGGGGCTTTAGAGGGTATCTAACGCACCATATCCTCATGTTTATGAGAGTGAACTGAGGACCAGAAAAGTTTTGATTTATACAGTCAGATTTACCCATGATGACACAACCAAGGTGGCAGTCTAGGCTCAAACTGCTGTTTCCACATGTGTGGTACTAACATTGTGCTAAAACCTCAGTCTCCCGTCTTCCTTCCTCCTCTTCTCCTACCTTCCTATCACAGTAGAAGAGGTTTCAGTGCTTCTGTCGGTGATTTCATCATCCCTCTTGCCTGCCTATTTCGTATTCCGCCCCCTCTTGCCTCCTCTTCAGGCCACATTCCTTTCTGCCCCTTCCCATCCAGACTTCCAGAAGGAGAAACACATTGTCTTTCTTTTAATCTCTTATATTGTGCCTTCCTTAATCCACAATCCACGATGCCAGTAGTCTCACTTAAACTGTTCTTCCCAAAGTCAGGAACATCAGTTTTTACTCAAACTCATGGACCATTCTCAGTGTCATTTTCTCTCCCATTCTGCAGTATGTTACAGTTGACTTCTTTATCCCCCTTCAAGTGCTTTCTTCTCTCTTGGCCTCTGTGATGCCATGCTCTCTGGAGTTTCCTTATTTGGTTGCTCTTTCTCAGTCACCTCATCTAATGCCCATACTTTTAAATGTCAGTGACTGTTTCTCATTAGAGCACCCTTTTAATTTCTCACCATTCTCACTGCTGGTTCTCATATAACGTGTTGTACTCCTGGGCGTCTGAAGGTGCACTGTTTACTGCTTTCTCACAAATCTATTCTGCAGCAGCTGGCTGGGCATCTGCACCTGGACATCCTACGGGTCCTTCAGATTCAACATGCTCCTTTTGTGTCTCGGCTCCAGAATTCAGACTTCATTACCACCATCATCTTCTACCTGAATACCATAAAGCCTCCTAACTGGTCTCATGTCCCCAGTCTCAGCCCCTTCCTCACTGCTGTCAGACTGATGTTTCTAAAATGAAAATATGTTCATGTTCACTTCTCTTTCTAAAACTTATTTGTGATTCCATTGTCCTCAGGACAAATCCATTCTAGTACTGCATAAAAGGTGCTTTCTTGATCTGGCCCTGCTTACCTTTCCTGCCTCACCCTTTGCCACAGCACCGCATGGTGCCTAGTTTTCTGAAAGAAACCCTCTTCTCTGTTGCCTCCTGGCCGGTGCTCTTCCCCTACCTGCCTTTTCTTTCCCCGCCCTTTCTTCCACTCTCCCCTACTCCTGGGTAACTTCCTTGAATCTTTCAGATCTCCTCTCTCACAGCTTGGTTGAGGAGCCTTTCCTCTTTACTTCCATAAGTACTCTGTACTTATTCCTAATACAGACCACATCCATCATAATACACTGTAATTATCCCTTAACTTGTCTGTCTTCTCCCCTTAAATGGTGAAACTCAAGAAGAGCGGCTGTGCCTTACCACCATGCCCCCAGGATCTAGCATCTGCATTTTCTTTGAATGGATGAATTAATATACCCTACTTAGTTATAATAATAAGTTCACTGCAGTGGAACTAAAGCTAGGATACAACTAGCTTTTGGGATCCATACCATATCCTTATCTCATTGGTGAGATTTTAGCCCTCTGAAAAATTAAATATATAAACTCTCTTGAACCTTTGCAATAAATAGAATAGCCCTTTTCCAGCATACTGAGTTAAGGAAACACAGATTTCCCAAAGTTTTAAATGTTTGAAAAGAACCTTACCTTCAGTAATTCTGTGATAACTCCTAGGAAAGTTTTCTGAGTTTTCTTTTTTTCCTTTAGAGACTGGGAAAAGATTTTCTTTTTCTTTCTTTCTGAAGGTTGTGTGTGTAATTCTTACCTTTACATCTGGTTACAGTGACTTTGAATTAATTATAATGGATAAATGAGAAAAAAAATCCAATGACCTTTATTATAAAAATACATTTGTACTTAAATGTTGCCTAAGAACAGGTGGCTAAACCCCAGAAGGCCCACAAATTTATCTGGTAGGCAACTTGGGAATGCAAAACATTATCTTACTATTTTTTGTTTTCTAGATGTAATGCCTAAAATTCCAGTTAACATCGTTGTTAATTATCCTACCACTGATACAAATAGCTTCTAAATCTACCTTTGTTACTTATACGCAGAGAAACAGAATTTTAACGTTCATGAATGCTGGCAACAAGTTAAAAAAGGGGGAGTGATAACACTTAAAATCTCCCTAACACTACTGAGTGTATGTATTTTTTGGGTATTCTCTTTCATCATCTTGGTGACCACCCATTTTGAGATTGAATCTGGGTTCTCTGCTCAGTGTCTTTCTCACTGTTTGGTCCCTTTCTGGTCCATATCAGCCTCTGGTCTCTCCTTCCCATAACATTCCTTCTTAGGAGTAGTGTGATAATTATCTTTGTTTCCTTGCCTTTACTTTATCATCACAGGTAGGTATATTTTTATCTACTCATCACTGCTTTGCTCAGAGAACTGATATTTTTCCAGCCCTCTTGATATCTCCGTTACAGTATCACAAATGCCAGTCAAACCTATCAGGATCTCATCTGGAGTTTCCTGTTCTTGGTATGCTTCTAGTTTCACTGTTCCTACTCCCTGAAAGTAACCATCTCAGAGCTTCTGTGTCTGAAACCATTTTTCTAAGTGAAGTCCTTCAGCAGCATTTCAGTTCTTAATATATTTCTCTTGTTCTGTATTTGTAACTTCATTATTAATATATGCCATAGTTTAATTGGATAAAATAAATTCCTTAAAATTCAAATCAATAACTCAAAACTTAAATCAGTTAGGGTTTATGGAGAAGCAGGAACCTGCCAAGATATGAGTTTGAACTTTTTCAGGAGTTTATTTCTAAAGTATGATTAACCATGAAACGGAAACAGATCTCAATTGTTTTGTGCTGGATTTTTCAACTGTCTTGAAATCCATGGGAGCCAAGTTTACAAACGTAGAAGGTCTTTCATTTTTTTCCTGGCATTGAGACTGTTTTAATAAAAGGAAGAACACATTTATGTATGTTTACTCGAAGAGAAATATGCTTATATGTGATAATGTCATTACTACCAAAACATAGACCCTTCTCAACTGCTACTTACCTTAATTGCCATACAAGGTCGCTGAGTGGGCAAGCTGGGCATTAGAAGTAAGTCTGTGGATACTTTTAATGTGTCTACAACAAACTGAGTCGTTTTAAACATGCATGAGTTGATCTGTCATTTGCCATCTACATAAGAGTCTAAATTTAAAATTAGAGGGTTGTTTTGTCTGTGGTGACTTTGGAGGCTTTACAAATGGACTACTACCAACCAAATCAGAAGCGTGGGGTACCCAAGGATTCCCATTCACTATATGAGTTATCAACTATTTTATAGTATTTGAAGCTCGCATGCCTCTTCCTTTCCTTCCCATATTGTTGTTTGCATTCCCTAAATAACCCAGCAAACCAATTTTCTTTGTAAAGTGGATTTTTGTTCCTTTATCCAACATATTTTTATCAATATTGGTTTGCTTTTCTGTCTGCTACCCAGGGGGCTTATGACCTGTCCCTGAGGTTCTTGTTTGTTGCTGTTTTTGAAATTTAAAAAATAATGTTGGTGTTTTGACAGCTCAGTTATTTTCTTAATACTGACAGTGTTTCTTTGAGCAAAGACATTGAATGTAATTATTATACTTGATATACCGTAAGATTTATGAAATTAGTAGTAGAAAACTACTAAAAGATATTGACCCACAACTTAAATTTAATGAATCTAAACCATTTGATTTTTATTCTACTATGTTCAATGTTTAACAAGCTATTCCTTGTTATAATACATCCATGTGTACTATGAGTTGCTGCTACCTGCATCATACATAAAGTTATAGGAATAACCAAATTGGAATGTTCTGACATTAACTGATAACTTCCAGAGTTTATAATTTCACTCTGGAATTTGGGTTAAATTCCTTATTGTTTCTTTTGCTAAAAACATTTTCTGTCTTGGGGTGCCTCGGTGGCTCAGTCAGTTAAGCATGTGACTCTTGATTTTGGCTCAGGTCATGATCTTACAGTTTGTGAGTTTGAGCCCTGTGTCAGGCTCTGTACTTTTAGTGCTTGGGATTCTCTCTCCCTTCCTCTCTCTCTCTGCTCCTCTGCTACTTGCTCTCACACATGCTCTCACTCTGAAAATAATTAAAAAAGAAAGAAAAAGAAAAATCTTATTTAAAAAAGACATTGTATCTGTCTTTATTTTAATGTTTAGCTGAAGAGGTGTAATCATTAACAAAATTATAATTTAAAAAATTACATTGTGAATATTTAGCATGCTCTGGTCATAAACAGTGTAATTGTATTTGCAGTGAATAAATTGTTAGCCTAAAATAGAAATCTGACATGAATTGGGACCCTTTCTTTTGATATTTTACAAATCCTTAGCCAGCTGTGAACGTTAAAATGATATCACACTTCACAGAGAAAACAGACTGTCGTGTGCTAATATATTTTTAGGAGCTTTTACATGATTGTTTTTGGAGTGGAAAACTACAACTTACAGAAGTTGATAAATGTCATAAAGTAATACCTAAATGTTCCACATATGTGGTCTAGTTTTTGTTTTGTTTTTAAAAATAATTTGGAATCACTGCCTTTACCAACCCTTTTTTTTATTGTTCACCATAGTTCTTGTCAGACAAACTGCGTGTTTACTTTTATTTGCTTAGTGTTATCTTCTCCTCACCAGGATATAAAGTGAGTTTGGATTTGTTCAGTGCTAAATACACATTACCTATGTGACCAACACATAGACGGAGCTTAGAATATGTTTGTCGAACGCATGAATAAATAAACAAGTAAATTGATTTAATTTTACATCGTTTTTCCCTTTTTATTTGACATATTTTGAGCTTTTCTTCATGTTAATAGAGAGTAAAATACTTTTTTAAAGAGGAAATCATGGTACACTAAACTAAATGTAAATCAAATCTGTTGGAGATGTTTTAGTTACTCTGTGGTAAACTGAGATTGTACATGACAGTTTGTAGATTGTATGTTTTGATCTACCACAGCCTTTTTGGGAGAAAGAAAAGGAGAAGAGCTTTATAGTATAGTTATTCTTTTATATTCATGAAGATATCATTCCTCGGATTTAAAAAATAAAACCCTCTGTAAATGAAGAATATTCATCATCCAATGTAAGAAAAATTACACGTATCGACGTGGAGTAGACTGTGCCCCAAGCAGGTTGTTGGAGTCAGAAGCAAGAGTGAGAAAGTGACTCACTTGGGACAAAAAACCTCTGACTGTTTGCTGGAGGGCAGTTCAAGGAAGTCAAACATGCCTGCAAAATAGCATAATAGTTGTCCTCTTAATATTTAGCTAGCAGTTTGATAGTTATATTACCTTTGAGGAACATGAAGCTGACGTTCTCTGTTTTGGTGTCCATTCAATAATATAAGAATCCTACAGCTGGGTAGTTTTCAATCTTTTTTTTTTTTTTTTTTTTTTTTTTGCCTCCACCCTACAATCCTGCTCCGCTTTTTCAGGTAGTTGTTGTTGAATAGCTGCTCTGCTTTTATATGTTACACAATTTATTTTATTTAAACAAAATTGGATTTTATATTTATCAGGGCTTGAACTGGAGTAGGACAAGAGAATTCAATTCTTCCAGCTTTTAAAAATAGAATAATAGGGGCACCTGGGTGGATCAGTTGGTTAAGCGTCCGACTTTGCCTCAGGTCATGATCTCATGGTTCATGAGTTCGAGCCCCGCATCGGGCCCTGTGCTGACAGCTCAGAGCCTGGAGCCTGCTTCAGATTCTGTGTCTCCCTCTCTCTCTGCCCCGTGCTCGCTCACTTGGTCTCTCTCTCTCTCTCTCAGAAATAAACATTAAAAAAAATTTTTTAAGAATTGTAAATTGTAAATCTACCTTGTCACATTTTATTGGTCTCAAACCTCTCTTTTACTCCTAACTTTTTATGTTTCTTTTATCTCCCACTGCCTTCTCTCTCTCTGTCTCTCTCTCTCTCTCTCTCTGTCTCTCTCTCTCTCTCTGTATGTATGTATGTATGTATGTATGTATGTATGTATACACACACACACACACACACACATGCATACACACATATGGTCAAATGTGAAGGTATGAGGGAACAACTAACTGTTGCTCAAATACTTTTGTTGTTACCAGCTTCCATCCCGTACTGACCTCCTTTATATCTTCATGGATAGACATTTGATAGACAGATCTAACAAGGAAAGTTTGAGACTGCAATGTTAAGAAGTGGCTTCACTAGCTCTCAGTAGTTCCACTGGAGCTCTGGTACTGCCTCCACTCTTGCTTACAGGAAGTTACAGGGATGGATATCTGGACAGTTTGGAGTGTGGAAGCCTACCAAACTGATAAGTGACCATTGAGCATATCTTAACTATTTCTGAGGAATTTGTCTCATTGCTGTGGAGTATTCGATTGGCATATTTGCTTCAAATAAAATCTTGAATGACACAGCCTATCCATAGTCTTTGGATAAAGGGGAGATGGCTTTGAGAAGGTACTTTGGATTCCTTATATATCATGATCTCATACACTGGAAAGTAGTCATTGGCATGCCAGCTAACTTTTCTTTTACTGTATATCCATTTTCACTGAGCTTAGTAACATTATGAATAATAATATACATGGAGAGGTTGAGCGTCTGGGGAGCAAAGAATCAAGCATACTGAAATGATACACTTAAACTTGAGTTACAGAGCAGATCCAGTTGAAATATCCCCACCATCACCTCTCCCTATGCCTCTCCTCCCCAGAATGCAAGTAATTTTAAATGTTGATATTTTATTAATATCTTTCATGAGCACTGTCATATTACCAGGGTGATTAATGAAACTAGGATGTAGCTAAGGTAAAGCATTTGGCACTGTTTGGGGAAAACTTCCATATAGAGAGATGAGTAATAATAGACTTACATTTAAAATTTAAACATGTGCGAGCTGAACATTTGTACATAGAGATTTTTTTAAGGAAACTCAAGATATTGCTTTTATTGTTTTCAGTGTCAGTTTTTATTTTTATTTTTTTTAATACAGAAGGCTTCATGACCTTGTGTGTCATCCTTGTGCAGGGGCCGTGCAAATTTTCTCTATATGGTTCCAGTTTTCATGCATCTGCTGCTGAAGCAAGCACAAGTTAACTTTTTATTTTGGAATAACTTTAAATTTACAGAAAAGTTGCAAAGATAGTACCAAGTATTCCATAACACCTCTCTCAGTTTCTCTACTTAAGTTTTTATTACAAGCATAGCTCCAAGATACTCTGGGTTTGGTTTCAGACCACTGCAATAAGCCAGTAATACAATAGAGTGAGTCAAATTAATTTCTAAATTTCCCAATGCATATACAAGTTATGTTTACACTGTATTGTAGTCTATTAAGTAAGCAGTAACATTATGTCTGAAAAAGAAACCCGAATGCATATACCTTAACTAAAAGAGACTTCATTGCTTAAAAAATGCTAACCATCATCTTCACATTCAGCAAGTTGATCTTTTGGTGGTGGAGGGTCTTGCCTTGATGTTGATGGCTGCTGACTGATGGGGATGGTGGTTACTGAAGGTTGGGGTGACTTGGCAATTTCTTAAAATAAGACAATGAAGTTTGCTACATTAATTGACTCTTCCTTTCACAAACAATTTCTCTGCAGCATGCATTGCTGGCTGATAGCGTTTTACCCACAGGAGAATTTCTTTCAAAATTGGAGTCAATCCCCTCAAACGCTGCTGCTGCTTATCAACTAAGTTTATGTGTGATGCCCTAAATCCTTTGTTACCATTTCAACAGTGTTCCCACCATCTTCACCAGGAGTAAACTCATGTCAAGAAACTACTTTCTTTGCTTACCCATAAGAAGTAACTCATTATCTGTTAAAAGTTTTATCATGAGATTATCGCCGTTCAGTCGCACCTTCAGGCTCCACTTCTAATTCTAGTTCTCTTGCTGTGTCCACCATATCTGCAGTTACTTCCTCCACTGAAGTCTTGAACCCCTCAAAGTCATCCATGACGGTTATCTTGTTCATGTTGACATTTTGACCTCTTCCCATGAATCATGAATATTCTTAATGGCATCTAGAATGGTGAATTATTTCCAGAAAGTTCTCAATGTACTTTGCCCAGATCCCTCAGAGGAATCATTATCTATGGTAGCTGTAACCTTACAAAATGTACTTTTTTGAGAAAGAAAGAGAGAGCAACGTGGAAGGGGCACAGAGAAAGGGGGACAGAGGATCTGAAGCAGGCTCTGTGCTGACAGCAGAGAGCCTGATATGGGGCTCAAACTCATGAACCATGAGAGCATGACCTGAGCAGAAGTCAGATACTTAAACAACTAAGCCATCCAGGCGCCCCACAAAATATGTTTCTTAAATAATAAGACTTGAAAGTCAAAATGATTCCTTGATTCATGAGTTACAGAATGGATGTTGTGTTAGCAGTAATGAAAGTAACATTAATCTTGTTGGAAATCTCCATCAGAGCTCTTAAGTGACCAGGTGCATTGTCAATGAGCAATAATATTTTGAAAGGAATTGTTTTTTCCCAAATAGTAGGTCTCAGCAGTAGACTTAAAATACTCAGTAAAACATGTTGTAAATAGATGAGCTGTCATCCAGGCTTTGTTGTTCCATTTATAGAGCACAGGCAGAGTAGATTTAACATAATTCATGAGAGCCCTAGGATTTTTGGAATGGTCAGTGAATTTTGGCTTTAACTTAAAGTCACCATCTGCATTAGCCACCGACAAAAGAGTCAGCCTGTCCTATGAATCTTCGAAGGTAGGCATTGACTTTTCCTCTCCAGCTATGAAAGTCCAAGATGGCATCTTCTAGTGTAAGGCTGTTTGTTCTACATTGAAAATCTGTTGTTAGTATAGCCATCTCGTTAATGATCTGAGCTAGACCTTCTGGATCACTTGCTGCAGCTTCTGCATGAACAACTTGCTGCTTCACTTCGCACTTTCGTGTTACGGAGTTGGCCTCTTTCCTTACGCCTTGTACACAAACCTCTGCTAGCAATCAACTTTTCTTCTGCAGCCTTCTCCCTTCTCTCATTGAAGACAGTTAGGGCCTTGCTCTGGATTAGGCTTTGGCTTAATGGAAGGTTGTGGCTGCTTTAATCTGCTTTCTGGACCACTAAAACTTTCTCCATATTAGCAATGAGGCTGTTTCGCTTTGTCATCATTCATGTGCTGACCGGACCAGCACTTTCAATTTCCTTTAAGAACTTTT
Source organism: Panthera uncia (assembly GCF_023721935.1). Classification (NCBI taxonomy): domain Eukaryota; kingdom Metazoa; phylum Chordata; class Mammalia; order Carnivora; family Felidae; genus Panthera; species Panthera uncia. Next base: position 136,952,066 of record NC_064810.1, read on the forward strand.
TTTTGTATTTACAACTTGGCTGTTTTCTGCAAGAAGCCTGGCTTTCAGCCTATCTCAGCTTTTGACATGCCTTCCTCACTAAGCTTAATCATTTCCAGCTTTTAAAGGAACATGTAACTCTTCCTTTCATGTGAACATGTAAAGGCCATCGTAGGGTTATTAATTGGCCTGATTTTATCACTGTTGTGTCTCAGGGAATAGGGAGGCCAAAGGCGAGGGAGAGAGGCAGGCAATGGCCATTCAGTAGACCAGTCACGACACACACAGTATTTATCAATTGAATTTGTTGTCTCATATGGGTGTGGTCATGGTGCCTCAAAACAGTTACAATAGTAACATCAAAGAACACTGATCACTGTAACAAATATAATAATAATAGGAAAGTTTGATATATTGTGAGAATTACCAAGGCGTGACTTAGAGACACAAAGTGTGCACATGCTATTGGAAAAAAATGGTGCTGACAGACTTGTGACTCAGTCAGAGTCACCACAAACCTTAAATTTAAACGTAGTATCTGCAAAGTGCAATAAAACAAGGTATAATAAAATGAGGTATGACTGTGTTTTTTAAAAAAGAATGGAGCATTGGGGCGCCTGGTGGCTCAGTCGGTTAAGCGTCTGACTTCAGCTCAGGCCATCATCTCACGGCTCATGAATTCGAGCCCTGCTTCGGGCTCTGTGCTAACAGCTCAGAGCCTGGAGCCTGCTTCCGATTCTGTGTCTCCCTCTCTCTCTCTGCCCCTCCCCTGCTCACACTCTGTCTGTCTGTCTGTCTGTCTCTCTCCCTCAAAAATAAATAAACATTAAAAAAAAATGTTTTTAAAGAATGGAGCATTATGAAAAGGCACAACTACTAAATAATATGGTATCCTGAATGGAATCCTGAAACAAGAAACGGATATTAGATAAAAAACTAAGGAAATCTCAATAAACTAAGGACTCTAATAATAGCAACATACCTGTATTGGCTCATTAACTGGGACAAATGTACCATACTACTGTAAAATGTTAATAATAGAGGAAACTGGCTATAGGGTATATGAGGACTCTAAACCATCTTTGCAATGTTTCTATAAATTTATAACTTTTAAAATTAAAAGGTTTAAAATAAAATAATCCCCCCCAAAAGCTAATCCTATGTTTATTCAGTATCTACTCCCTCCTCAGTTGGCACTGTTACAAGCGCCAATTCTTTGTGAATTCACGTTGAATCGAAAAACATTGAGTGATCTGCTGTGTTCCAGACACCATGGCAGCTGACTAGGGTATAAAGATGAGTAAGACATAATGCCTGCCCCCAGGAGACTCCATTCCACTAAAGGCAGGCGGCAAAATTACCTAGTGTAAGTGCTGTCACGGAGACAGAAGTCATGGCCTATGGGAAACCAGGGGTAGGGATCATTTATTTTGCTGGGGCTGGAGTGAAACCAAGTGTTACAAAATGGCTAACTGTGAGGAGAATACAATAGACTGAACACCAAAGGAAATTTAAACAAGTACCTGACAGCTGGAAGGTGTTGGCGAGGGTATAGTGATGTTCAAAAGAAACAGGAGTAATGAGAACTGTTTCCAGTGGTGATTAATTACAAATAGAACTGTTAAGATTTTTAGTCCCAGCAGTTAATAAACCAGCAGTTAGTTTTCTTATATCAAAAATTGATGTGATACAGGAAAATATTAAGAATATAACAAAAAAATAAGATTCTTGTTCTCCCAAATGAGAAGCTGGTCTGTACTAAAATGGCAAATCCAGTTGTGACCATCTTTTGGTCATCTTTTACCTACTCTATACAAAGAGTCATCTCTAAGTTAGATATATCAGAAATTAGAGAAGTTCATTCAGAGAATTAAAAGAAGCATAAAAGTGAAAACTAAAGCCATTTTAAAAGCCATAAAATTGCTTAGTACAGAAAAACAGTTTTTACCTGCCTACTTCCTAGTAATTGAAAGGTTACTATGAGAAGGGCATTGACAATAATGGCTTTATGAACAGAGGTAGAGAAAAAGACCTTAAATTTAGCAAAATAAACTTAAGTACAAGAAAAGCTTCCTAATTTGAAGTATTAAAAACACATACTTTAAAGTCACTAATGAGGGGAAACTGCCCTCTTTGATTTAGGGGGATGTCCTGCCCTTTGCCGGAGGTCTAGAAACAGATCATCGTTTCCAACCATTCAGATAAAGAGGTCACTCTTTGGTTTGAATATAGAATTAAGCATTAACAACGTATTAGCAAGTATATAAAATATCAATGACTGTTTAGTGATCTTAACACATAAATATGACAGCTACATTAGATTTGGGTTCCCAGAGGAAAATTAAATCCATCAAAAGCAAAGAAGAATCCCAGCTGGCATAAGCACTTGACAGATTCAAAGGAGATAGGGTTTTCCTGTAATCTATTCTATTCTCAACCTTTTGTTTCAGCTTTAACATTGCTATCCCTTCAGATGCTATTCTAGCCAGTCCACCTGTGTTACGTGAATAATAGCTTCTTATAAGTAGTAGCAATTTGGTCTGCATGTAGACAGCACGAGTGCCCATCTTTAGAAGTAATTGTTTTTCTTTAGAATCCGTCTCCTCTCCCTTTTTTTCATCTGAACTGATTATGGGGCGCTTTCAGCGCTTTGCTTTTCATATACTACAGATATTGTAGTCACACTATGTCCTTAGCATTTGTTTCAGTTTATAAAGAATACAATTAGCGTCTTTAATGCTTGGTTCAGTCACAATTAAATCTCCCCTAATGGTTAGGGATTGGTCTTTCCAAGGCTGAGAAGGTGCTTTTAATTATTCATTCCTCGGTTTGTTTCTTACAGCAGCCTCAGCTGTGCTTTATTATTCAAAGGTTAATGCAAGCTGAGAAGTGGGTAAATTAAATCTGCTTGGCAGCCAGCAACCCTACGTGTTAGCAGACACTGTACGATGGGCACGGGCAGCGTAAGTTATTTCCACCACTGTAGCACTGCCAAAAGCAAAAACCACTGAATCCTTCAAAGACGGCCTACATTGACAGGAGTTATTAAGGGATGCTACAAATTGGTGGTTCTTAAATTGCAAATCTTCAATAAAATCTGTGTTTGTTTTGCTTACAAAGAGAGAACGCAATGGCTGAAACCTGAGAGGTAATAATAGCGTCTGTAGAGAATTGATGTAGATACCATGACTAATGAACTTTGTATAATATTAAATCACTAAGTTGAGTGCTGGAAGTCACTTCTATAAATGTTTTACAAGGGCAGACTACAAAATCTCCGATGAAAGCAAGGGCATAATGGGCTGTGCCTGGTCAACTAGGCGGTAGGAAAGTGCCGTCATAGCTCCATCCCTGCAAAATGTTTCTAGATCCATTCATGTGCTTCCCTTTTTAAAACGTGTATTCTTTATAGCTATGGAGTCAGGAATTTTGTGGACTCCTAAGGATGCCTCATAGAAATATTGGCACAAATGATGTGCAAGGTAGGGGACATAACTCAGATTTTATGAATACACCAAAAGCCAGGAAGCAACGTCTTAGTCTTCTGTTTGGTTGCTCATTCTCTCTTCTCCCCTAAGGTGTTTGTGGGACTGGTCTCTTAAAAACTCACCTCCAGGGGCGCCTGGGTGGCTCAGTCGGTTAAGCGGCCGACTCCGGCTCAGGTCATGATCTCGTGGTCCATGAGTTCGAGCCCCGTGTCGGGCTCTGTGCTGACATCTCAGAGCCTGGAGCCTGTTTCGGATTCTGTGTCTCCCTCTCTCTGACCCTCCCCCGTTCATGCTCTGTCTCTGTCTCAAAAATAAATAAACATTAAAAAAAAATTTTTTTTTAAGAAAAAGAGTGATGGTTATATTTGTGATGAGGACTATCAGTGCCCGGGGGACTGGACATTCATGTCCTTTGAGAAGTACATTCTCTCCCTATAGGCATGCCTACTGAGAAGCTAAATTGAAATCAAAAGATAGCTGGAGGTTGTGGATCAGAGCAACAGAATTAGTTTAGTGATTGGAATGTCTGGTAGCATTCAATTGGGTAGATGACTCTATTTTATTTATTTATTTTTTAATTTTTTTTTCAACGTTTTTTTATTTATTTTTGGGACAGAGAGAGACAGAGCATGAACGGGGGAGGGGCAGAGAGAGAGGGAGACACAGAATCGGAAACAGGCTCCAGGCTCCGAGCCATCAGCCCAGAGCCTGACGCGGGGCTCGAACTCACGGACCGCGAGATCGTGACCTGGCTGAAGTCGGACGCCCAACCGACTCCGCCACCCAGGCGCCCCAGACTCTATTTTAAAGTCAAATATTCAGGGGCGCCTGGGTGGCTCAGTCGGTTGGGCGTCTGACTCCAGCTCAGGTCATGATCTCGCGGTCCGTGAGTTCGAGCCCCGCGTCGGGCTCTGTGCTGACAGCTCAGAGCCTGGAGCCTGTTTCAGATTCTGTGTCTCCCTCTCTCTGACCCTCCCCTGTTCATGCTCTGTCTCTCCCTGTCTCAAAAATAAATTTAAAAAACGTTAAAAAAAATAAAAAAAAAAAAAAACTCGCCTCCAGCTGAGGCACCACTTCTGCCAAGAACCCCCAGAGTTCAGTCAGGTACCTTTCATTCCTTCACTGGAGCAAAGAAGATCGCCAGACCTGTGCTACCTGCCCTGGTCGTGTTTCCTTTGACCAAAAACCCATCTACTTCTGACCTTCGCCGATGGGCTGAAGGAAGAAAGAAGCGTAGGAGATGAACTCTGTGCATGTCATTGAGAATCTGGATTTTTCTTAAACACAAGGCCTGACATGAAAGCCTCTATAATGTGTTAAGAAATCCAGGTTTGTGCTATTAAATAAAGGCCCTTAAAAAGGAGAAAAAAAATGGAGTGATTTCATTTTAGAATAATAATCCCATTTTACCTAGTTGTGGTGAAGGTTAAAGACTATAATACATACAAAAGTTGTTTGTGAACTCTGTAAACCTGTCTAGAGACTAAATATTGTTAAATGCTAACAACCAAACGCTATACAAATATTAGCTAAGTGGCTGAATGTTTCCATGATGTTGGGATTCACATAACTCACATCTGCCTTTTGTTGGTACTTGCCTGTGATTTTGGCCAGTTCTCATCTCTGACGCAGAAATGTGGGGGCTGATGCTAGCACCTCTTAGTTCATCAGGACTGCCTTGTCTTCTGTTTGTGTTGCTTCCAGTCTACACTAAGCCTTGATGCCAGAGAGCTGTGTGGGAAAGAAGATGAGCTTTTGAACGACACGTTCCTAGGTTTGAAGCTCAGTTCCACCATTTACAGTGTAATTTTTGTCCAGCCATTGAACTTCTTTGAGCCTCAGTTTCAGATAACAGTAATTTTGTAGAAAGGCAGTCATTTGAAGGAATATGTATTAATGGTAACAGTTGCCATTTTTAAAACATTCTTTGCCAAGCACTGTACTTGAAACTTTTTATCTAATTCTTAATAAAGCCCCACAATGTGAAGTTTCCTTTTACAGGTAAGATAAGGAAACCAAGGCTCACAGAAGTACAAAAAGTACCTAGCATCATGTCTGACATATAGAAGATGATCAGTAAATTATATCACATGGAACCTTCCTTCAGCGCCTCGCAGCCTTTAATATACATATCAGTCATCCAGAGATCTTTTTAAATTCTGATTCAATAGGTTTGCATAATACTGTTGTTCTCTGGACCACACTTTGAGGCCCTCAGTGACTCCATAGTCTGATAGCGGTTCTCAGCCCTAGGTGCTCATTAAATTCTGATTGAAATAGTCTGGGATGGGACCTGGGCTTTTCTTTCTTTCTTTCTTTTCTTTTCTTTTCTTTTCTTTTCTTTCTTCTTTTCTTTCTTCCTTCCTCCTTCCTTCCTTTTTTCTTTCTTTCTCTCTTTCTCTCTTTCTTTTTTCTTTTCTTTTCTTTCTTCTTTTCTTTCTTTCTTTCTTTCTTTCTTTTCCAGAAGCAGTTCAGCACTGGCCTTCCTTTATTCAAAGAAATCATGTGCTGAATCTATACGTGTGTGCGTGTGTGTGTGTGTGTGTGTAGACAGAAGTGCAGTTTCTGTAATTGAATCTCAGGTAGGGAGGGAGCAGAGAGATTAGTGATCCCAAAAGACCTCATTGGAGTGCGGCTGCTCCTGGAAGCAACAAATTTGAAAACCACAGGTCTCCAGAATACATTTCCAATTCCTATCATGGCATTTGAAGCCCTACATTATCTAACCTCAGCCAGCTGGCATATTTGCTGTTCTCCCAACAGAGAACTCACTTTCCTCCTCCCTGCTTTATTTCTACACAGTGCCTTTATTTAACCTGTTATGCCCCATCTTCCTGTACCTGTTGAAATCTTCTTCATCTTTCCAAGCCAGTTTAGTTGCCACCTTTTTTTAATGAAGTCTTTTCCTAGAAAAGGTGTGGTTTATGTCAGAACCACCTGTGGGATATGTTCAAACCACATGCTTACCCTGGCTGAGAGAGTCTGATGTTTCTTCTCAGATCACTGCTGACACACGACCTGGGAGTGCTGTGGTGTAGGAAAGCCCACCCACCTGGAAATGCTGAAAATCAAATCATTCTTTTTGCGGGGCTCCTGTATCATCTTAATTATGAGTCCCATGGAACACATACATCTTCCTTCTCCCATGTTGCCCAGTTAGGAAGCCCATTAGGGATCAGGACTGTTTGGTTTGTTTGTTTTTGTTTCTTTTAAATCTTGCTCAGATCATAACACAATGCTCTACACATAATAGGCACTGAGGAAAAAAGGTAGGAAACTTGAAAATAAGTCTCAGCACCCAGTAGCCAGTATTTTGGTCTTGTGGAGACCTTGATCTCCTGAAGTGTAATCACAGGAAAATTTTGAATTAAGTCTGCTAAATGCCATCTTTTGTTGACAGTCAATGTCTTTTAACACAGGATTATTATTTACAATAGAGTCTATTTTAGGCACCTGACCCCTCCATCTACAAGGCTGACATTTAGCCTTTCTTCTCCTGACCTTGGGGAAAAAGTGTATCTATGTATTGGTATTTTGTTGTTGTCGAAGTGGTAATGTGTGTGTATCGCGGAGCTGAGAAAATGAGTATTGAAGCCACTAGTCTACAGCATCTGAGAATTCTGGCTTGGTAGAGTCTCACATGTTGTTACAGGATGGAACATGAGAAACTGAAGCTATTCTTTACTGAATTAGAAACCAGAAAAGATGGGACTAAGCAGTCAACTTGTCACTTTCTGTCATGAGCTCAGTATTTAACAGGAAGAAGTATGGTGGACAGAGAGAGATATTAGCATACAAGGTGTCATACACCAAGTACAGAAAAGGGAAGTCAGACCCCCTAAAGAGAAACCCTTCCTATTTGCATGTCTTGGGTCCAGGAGTAAAGGATGAGGTGAGCTTCAGGACCCTGATTTGCCTGATGACTAGTCCCTCATTTGGACTATGGCTGATAATATCAATGGCATAAATTTACATAACCCTTATTATGGGCCAGACACTATTCTAAGCTGTTTACATATATTAACTCATCTACTGTTCACATCAACTCTATGAGGGAGCCACTCTTTCAAAAATGAGGGAACTGAGACAACAGGAGATTAAATAACTTGCTGTAATTCACATATTTAATGGCAGAACCAGGATTCAGACCCCTGGTTGTCTTGATCTGCAACTATACCAGTAGACTAGTGTTTTACTTAAGATGCTTGTGTATTATTTTTCAACATTTATTGTATATCTGTGTGTGCAGTTTACTTTTGCCATTGGCCTTCTATTTGACCTATTGAAAGAGAACCCTGTTGGTGGATCTTGGAGCCACAGAGCGATGTCAGGAATACAAAGAAAAATGCAGGTTGTAGGATACCACAGCCAGCCTTTTCTGGAAGAAATTAGATAGCTGTATGAAGAAATTGTTGTTTACCATTTTCCTGTCCAAGAACCAAAGATGTTCCCAGCCAGTGGAAAGTGTATTGAGTATATTGGAGGTATTTAATCCACTTGGGAAAGAAATTGCCTTGATAATAACTTTGTATACAAATAAATAAATCTTTATAAAATAGCTCACTGTCCCTAAGATCTGCCACATCTCAACTTCCTTTTTTTAATGTTTTTTTTTTTTTTTTTAGAGAGAGAAAGAGAGGGAGAGCACGAGGAGGGAGACAGAGAATCCCAAGCAGGCTCCGTGCTGTCAGCACAGAGCATGATGCCTGGCTTGAACTCATGAACCATGAGCTCTCATGACCTGACTCAAAATCAAGAGTTGGACGCTTAACTGGCTGAGCCATCCAGATGCCCCTGCCCCATCTCAACTTTGAAATGGAATTTTTACTTCAATACTGTATTATAAATGTTAGAAAACAGGGGCTCCACAGGGCTCCTGGGTGGCTCAGTTGGTTAAGCGTCCGACTTCGGCTCAAGTCATGATCTCACAGTTCAAGAGTTCAAGCCTGCTGGCTCAGTCGGTTAAGCGTCTCAGGTCATCATCTCACAGCTCATGAATTCAAGCCCTGCTTTGGGCTCTGTGCTGACAGCTCAGAGCCTGGAACCTGCTTCATATTCTATGTCTCCTTCTCTCTCTGCCCCTCCCCCACTCACACTATGTCTCTCTCTCTCTCTCTCTCTCTCTCTCTCTCTCTCTCAAAAATAAATAAACATTAAAAACAAAATAAAAAACATGTTAGAAAACAACAAAGCTACATTTGGAATGATACCAGGAAAGCTTATATTCTGTCGTCTGTGAGTGGTAACTTTTTTGAGAACTAAAAAAAAAAAAAAGTGAGAAGGATTTGACTTCCTCAAACTATGTAGGGGCATCAGAAGCTTGCACTTTTGTCAAAAGCTTATTTAACCTTCAGATAAGATCAGTAGGCACGTTAAAGTTCTATAGCCATCCTGTCTAACACATGTGTGGGGGAACGTTTTAAATAATAAAGAAACATGACCTGCTGCATTGGCTAGCTCACATGCCGAAATGGCTCTTACAGTACAGGTAAGAGAGGCTAGTTCTGGAAGTCTTGAGTACCTTGAGCACTTTCATCTCTCAATATAGAATGGAGAAAAGGCACAGAGTCAAGTTGGGAGGTGGGCAGTGAAAGCAGTGTTGCAAGAAGTCATCCGTTTGCTGAAGAAATGAAGAGAGTAGCATAAAATCAGTATTTCTAGTTTAAAAAGCTGAAAAAAAGAAGAATTTGGTAGCTAAAATAAAAATGGCTTTTTACCAAACCTGAATCTAGTCCTTGAAACATGCCCAGGATAAAAACGTGAAAGGAAACCCAGGTGTTAGTCCTGATCTCTGGTCTCTTCTCTTACACAGGGCAGTCCATCATAATGGTAACTATATAGTTTCTGCAGTTGAGTCTTCATATCTAAATTGATAGCAGTTGTGAAATGGTAAGAGCCTCTCCTTAGGATCAGAGCACTCTGGTTTTCTGCTGTGCGTGTGGTCTTGAGCAAAGCATTTCACTTTGCAGAACCTTAATTATATCACTTTTTTTTAAAGATTTTTTTTTAATGTTTATTTATTTTTGAGAGACAGACAGCACGAGCGGGGAAGAGGGAGACACAGAATCCGAAGCCGGCTCCAGGCTCCGAGCTGTCAGTGCAGAGCCCGATGCCGGGCTTGATCCTACGAATTGTGAGATCGTGACCTGAGCTGAAGTCAGATGCTTAACTGACTGAGCCACCCAGGTGCCCCTTAATTATATCACTTTTAAAATGAAAGCTTTGGGGGTGCCTGAGTGGCTTAGTTGGTTGAGCATCCACCTTTGGCTCAGGTCACGATCTCACAGCTCATGAGTTCGAGCCCCGTGTCCTCCTCTGTGCTGATAGCTCAGAGCCTGGGGCATGCTTGAGATTCTGTGTCTCCCTGTCTCTGTCTACCCGTCCCCCACTTGTGCTCTGTCTCTCTCTCAAAAATAAATAAACATTTTAAAAAAATTTTTAAATGAAGGCTTTGGATAGAAGAGATTTTCAGTGAGAGCTTTTTCATTTTTCAGGTTCTCACCCTTGCAAATGCATGCTAAGAATTGCTACTGAAGTCTGTAATTTTTTCTATGGGGAAGAGGGTGTGTTGAAAAGGAAGAGAAAAAAATCTGCAGATAACTCAACTTATTTCTAGAGTCTTTCAACTAACTAAAGGATTATATAATTCAGTATTTTAAGTAATTCTTGTTGATTTTATGCCTGATTGTCTAATTCAGTAGAATTCCAGTCCTATTCTAATGCTTCTGCTTCTTCTGTGTTTTGAAAAAGCTGAACTAGATGGTCTCCCAAGTCTTTATAATTGTAACCTTATTTCTAACAACCCACATATACAAAATAAGATTTGGTTCTTTTTGGCTGTGACTTATCTTTGTCCTTACAAAGATAATGTGTCTTATCAAAATGCAGCTTAGGAGGAAAAGGAACAATATGCAGTTTTTCCCCATGGTCTTCCTTCCTGTTTCCCAATTTCTCTGTTTCTCCCTATTCATTATTTTGTACAGTTAGGTCTTAAAATTTTAAGTCTTTTGCAAAGTTGTATACTCCTTGCAATATATCACACATTGGGAACATTTAAATATACACAAACACACACATACACGTAACACGGAAAGAAGTCTAAGGTGTCATGACCTCAGAGTCTGCCTTCTTCAGTAACTTTCAGAAGGGTAGTTTTACGCACTAAGCATACTAACTTACTTAGCTACTACCTTCCCTGGGAAAAGGAAGTATTGTGATTATTAAGTAGTAGTTATTGTTTCATTTAAAAACCTCTTTTTCTCTAGTCTCTTCCCTTCTGCTGAGTTGTTGACCCGTTAACAAAGGATACAAATAGATGACGGTAGTGACTTTAAGGTAAGATTTGATAAAAGATATCTACAGTCAAGTGAAATCATTTTTTTCTTATTCTTCACATTTCAAATCTGGGAAGTGTGATTGAGGACAGAGATCCTCGCATTTATTAAGCACTCATTGACAGAACGTATAAAATAATTCTTTTTCTTGGAATACTTCGTGAATAAGGACCAGACCACTAAGAACTAGAAAGAAAATGTATGAAGGAGAAAATATCAACCATTCAAGCCTAGTGAACGAAATGGATCTTTTCTGTCACCACTATTATATTGTAACTTCCTAAGATGTTGTGGTGGGCTTTGGTGTTACAGGTATTCAAAACAAAATCTATAAACAAATACAGGAAACCTCAGGAGTTGATGAAATACCATTCTTCATCTGTGTTCTCAAGAGCTACAATCCTGGCCTGTTTTCTCAACACCCTTTTAGCCATAGGGGAGGTTTTTCACTATCAGAATGAGTTCTTTTTTTTCCTGTGACCCAGATAATGCTGTTGCTAAATATTTCTTCTTTCCCCAGTATTAAAGGTCCCCAAAATAACTTTTTATAATGCTGTTTTTGCATAGAATGTTACCACTTCCAAAAGACTACTTAGCCTTTGAGGGGAAGGAAGATGTCACTGAGGAGAATGTAGCTAAGTTGAGGCCTATGGGACGAATAGAATGGTCAGACCTACAGAGCATCTTATCCGAATCCAGGAGGCCAAAAAAAAGCCCAGCTGTCTTGAAGGTTTTATAACTAAGTCCAATATGACCGGAGAATGGAGCTGGAGGAAAAGGGAGTGGCAAGAGATGAGGCCAGAAAAGTCAGCTAGAGCCGGGTATTTTTGAAAGAAAATTTGGGTTTGATCTTGAAAATATTAAGAAGCCAGAGAAAGCAGGCAAGCAGAAGATCCCATTTAAAGGATTTTCTGGAAATTGCCCTATCAGCAGCAGTTTGATGGATGGATTGGAGGAAAGCAAGATTGGAGGCAGGGAAACAGGATGCTGGTGCCATCATGTAAGTAAGAGCTAATGCAACCAGTAGACAGATTACATAGATTGTACAGGCTTTGGGTAATTTAGAGAAGAGAAGGAGGAAGCACAATCAGGTGACTCTTGGGTTCCTCCCCAGATTAGAGGTTCCATCAGTGTTTGATGACGAGATACCTAGAAGGAAGATGAAAAAACAAGGAAACTGAGAGTAGAACCTCTCAGGAAGCAGACACTGAAGAGATGTCTTTGGAGAGGACAAAAGAATTGGAGAAGTACACTAGAGCAGAGAGTGTCTCTTGGAGAGATACCTGGGGAAGGGAGCTTTTTAGGAATCAGGGAGTAGAAGCTACAGTTTTAGTAAAATGAAAACAAAAGGCACTGTTGGGTTTAGCAACAAATAGGTCAGCTCATGGCCTTGAGAACAGTGTGAAAACATTTCCCCCTTAAATCCCCCACTCCCACATGTATTTTCTCTTTTCATTCATTCATATCATTCATACAGTTTGATGGTATTTCCCCTCTTCAGCTGCCTTTCCTACCTTCCTTATCTGTAACTCGTCTGAGCCTTGCTTTCATGTTTTCTTTTAAGGGATAGGCCTATTCTTTCCTTCCAGTTTGACATTAAAGAAACGTGTGTTACTGTGTTTTAAACAAGCAGCTCAGTATTCCTACAGCTGTTTACTCTTAGAGGGACTTTGGACGTATGGGCAGCAGGTCATTTGCCGGTGAACAGTGTGCTCGCCACGGGAAGGGATGAATTCGTCTATGTGGAATCTGACATATAAGAGATTTCCAGAGCTCTTGAGAAATCCCTTGTGCTGTCTCCTCTTCCCCATTCAATCCCCATCAACTTCAGGTTTGTGTGGGCATATCAGAGATTCTCTACAAAGGCAAGTTCCTTGTCCCACGGAGCCAGAATTCCTACGTTGCCTGGGCTTCCTTACTCTTTCTCTATCTCAGAGTCAGTGTTAAATGAAAAGGCAGCAGACACAGCCAAAATTTCTTGGTCTTAGAGTCACAGCTGGGGCACAGCACATTGAAAACATTCAGATGTATTTAAAACAACTTATGATCTTAAATAAAGACAGCGCTTAGTCCTTTTCAGCATTTTTATTGTAGATGTGTTACATTTCACATGTACAGAAGGGCTCATCCTCTGTAGGCAGCAGCACAGAAGGCTGAACAGTTTACGATGTTGATCCTCTGACAGAAATTGTCCACGTGGCAACTTTGGTTATTCAACTAATTTGTACTTTGCTAACTGATACTTGCATTTTAATAGATTTGTCTAATTGCATTTTATTTTGAAATAGAATTCTGTTAGCTGTGTTTATCTTTTTTCTTTAAAAAAATAAAATCTGAAAATAAAGTTAAGGGTAGTAATCATTACAAATACTGCAAGAGGGAAAACATTGCAAATAACCTCATACCTAAAAATCATGATGTTAAACAAACATTCCGTTCGGTGAAAAATTGGATTTCCTGGAAGTGGCAGCTTGGATTTCTGATGGTTTCCAAAGTTGTGCCCTATTGGAATACGTATCCTAAGATTAGGTTGCAGGGTCGTGGTGGTGAGTCTTGGCAGCCTGTTTTCTAGTCCTGGGATGTTGAAACCCTTCTTATAAAATCAGGCAGTTAATCTTTTGAGTGTGTTGGTGAATTTCTGTGTCATGCACAGAGCATAACGACTAGAATAGCAGCTATCATTTGGAAGCTTATTATTTGGGCTTTTACAGGCCCCATTTTCCAAGCTCCGGGAGTACATCTCTGATAAAACTTCACAGTTGTCCCACAAAGTTAGTGCTGTATTGCCCCATTTTGCAGATGAGGAAACAGACAGATGGAAAGAGTATATAAGGAGAGTACGTATTTACCCAGGGTGTATACAGGTGGGAGTGGAATTCCGACAAGCAAGTCTGACTCAGGCCCATTCATGGTCTTCACCATCACACTGTAGTGCATATGTCCTCTGACACCAGCTTTTATTTGATCAACTTAAGGAAGAAACGATCACTAAAAATATAAAACGGTCTGCAGCTTCTGCTTCTCACTTTTTTGATCCAGGTATGTAGAAGTCCTTTCTTCTGTTTTATGTAAATCCAAGTCATTCTGACATATTAAGAAAACAATTTGGCCAGTAGGGACTACTGGAGTTTCTAAGTCTGTACTGTCCAGTATATATATGACCACCAGCTACATGGGCTAGATTTCAATTCATTATAATCAAGTGAAATTGAAAATCCACTTCCTCATTCTCACTAGATCCATATCAAGTGCCTAATGGCCATGTGAGGCTAGTGATTACGATGGTGAATAAGAATAAGCACAAAAACATTTCATTATCACACAAAGTTTTATTAGCGCTGCTCTAGAACACTGTTGTCAAATAGAAATATAATATGAGCCACTTATATAATTTTAAATATTCTAGTAACCACATTAAAAAAATAAAAATAGTAAAGTTAGTTTTAATATATTTTTAGCCCAGTGTATCTCAAATATTATCATGTCCACAAGTCATTAACAAAAAAGTAATGATGTATTTTACCTTCCTTTACATTGTCATTGAAATTTGGAATGTATTTTATAGTTTATAGCGTATCTGAATTTAAACTAGCTGCATTTCAAATGCTCAATAGCTACGTGGCTACCATATTGTACGACACACTTCTGGACTTTTATCCCAGGGTTTTATCAGCTGGGGCATATCAAAATGGGAGTGGGTTGGGGCACCTGGGTGGCTTAGTAGGTTAAGCATCCAGCTCTTGATTTTGGCTCAGGTCATGATCTCACGGCCATGGACTTGAACCCCGTGTCAAGCTCCACAGTGGGCATGGAGCCTGTTTAAGATTCTCTTTCCCTCTGCCCCTGCCCCACGCGTGCACACCTGCGTATGCTCTCTCTCAAAAAACAAAAAATGGGCGCCTGGGTGGTTCAATCAGTTAAGTGTCCAAATTTCGGCTCAGGTCATGATCTGAATCCCCCCTCCCCCCTCCCCCCCGCCCCACCATCGTCAGGCTCTCTGCTGACAGCTCAGATCCTAGAGCCTGCTTTGGATTCTGTGTCTCCCTCTCTCTCTCTCTCTCTTTCTGCCCCGCCCCTGCTCACACTCTGTCTGCCTTTCTCTCTCTCTCTCTCTCTCTCTCTCTCTCTCTCTCTCTCTCAAAAATAAACATTAAAAAATTTCAAAAAACAAACAAACGAACAGGCACCTCGGTGGCCCAGTCAGTTAAGCTTTTGACTTCGGCTCAGGTCATAATCTCACGGTTCCTGAGTTTGAGCCCCGCATCAGGCTCTGGGCTGACAGCTCAGAGCCTGGAGCCTGCTCCGGATTCTGTGTCTCCCTCTCTCCACCCCTCCCCCGCTCACACTCGGTCTCTCTGTGTCTCTCAAAAATAAAAGTTAAAAAAACAAAAACAAAAAAACAAGCACAAAATGGGAGTGGGACAGAGGGCTGTGTAATTCAGGAACCATTACTATAAGCTTTGGGCTTGGAGGGAGTGCGCAAATGCCACTTCTCAGATCACAGAGGAGGCCAGCCTGCTAAAACTTAATCTGTATGTATCAGAGAAGTGATAGAAGTCTTAGATGCATTTTGAAACACCACCCTGTGTTCAATATAGTTTATTACTACTAGTACTTTCTTTAAAAAGGCACATTTGGACGGTATAAACCAACTCAGAATGATGTTAGCTCTGTTATTTAATCCATTGTTGATAACTGCACAGACAGCTGACTGACTTCAAAGAACCAATAAAATTCGGTATTCTGACTAAGAACCAAATAAAATCTAAAATGTGCACTAATTAAATGTAAATTATTTATAGACAGCGGCTGCTTTTGTGAGACGTCTCCCGACTTCTGCTTCTGAGTCCCTTCCTTGGTGGCACTATTTGGTTCCTCCTCAGCCCAAATTATGTAATTAACTGTGATGACCATTCTTGGAAGATCATCTTAAAATTTCTCAAATGACTCAGAGAAATTGCATCTTGGTATTGTGGAAACATGTCTACGCACATTGTTTCATAGCTGTGTTCTGTGTGTGTTTTTTCAACTAAATTTCTTCATCCTCCTTGAAGTAATGTTGTAACTACAAACCTATAATTTACTCTACTTTTAAGTTCTTCCTTCTGATAAACTTATCTATTCATATTGAGTCTAATTATAGCTCAAGGCGTAACCATGTATATTATTCATCTGAATGAGTGAGCTTGTCTGGCAACAAGGAGCTGTTGTTGCCAAAGCTTTATTGTCACCTGGCCTCGGTACATTCTGTCTGTACCTCACTGTCAGCTTCAGGAGAGGTAGGTAAAGAGGATGCGGCAGGGGTGCGTGCCCTGCTTCTCAACATATTTCAGCACTTTGCAGTACACTGTGATCTGATTTTATTTTTTTACTTCATCCTTTTTAAATAAGAGAGATCGAAACTAGAGACAAAATTGAACTCTGCTTCAGGGAGTCTGGGTGGCTCGCTCAGTCGGTTAAGTGTCCAACTTCGGCTCAGATCACGATTTCATGGTTCATGAGTTTGAGCCCCGCGTCGGGCTCTGTGCTGACAGCTCACACACCAAATCACAGTCTGCTTCGGATTCTGTGTCTCCCTGTTTCTCTGCCCCTCCCCCGCTCAGACTCTATGTCTCTCTCTCTCTCTCTCAAAAATAAACATTAAAAAAATTGTTTGATTAAACTCTTCTTCATTCCCCATTTTCAGAACTATCCCATCACTCACCCTACACCTCTCTCCTGTTCCCTGCACATCCACTGTCATGAATTTAGGTCTGTCTTTTTTAGTTCATTTCTTTAAAGACTTGGACATATATGTGTGTCCACAAACAATATATAAAATACTGTTTTGTACTTCTAGTTTATATAATAGGATCACACTGCACATATGCTGCATGTTACTGTCTTCATGTATGATTTTGATAGACTTTTTTGGCACACTTGTTCTTAATACAAAAACTTGGCACATATCTAAGAACATATCTAACACGTAAGTAAATTATGAGACCTAGTAATGAAACAGGTAACTCATGAATCCACCATACATACTGAAAAGTAGACCATCATCAGAACCATTGCAGCTCCTAGATACTTCTCCTCTACCATCTGATTCTACCCAAGAAACTACTCTTTTGAGCTTTGTTCTCTTTCATTTTCTTGCCATACCACATGTGTATGTGTCCTCAACAATATATGTTCTTGTTTGGTTATTTTTAAACTTGATGAAAATGCTATATCATATTGTATATATTTCTTTAGACTTGCTTTTTTTATTCGATCTGATATTTTTAAGATTTTCCATGTTAATCAGTATATTTTCACTGTATGTAGTATTCCTTTGGATGAATTTATTCCTTTTCCTGTCAATGGACATCTGTGTTGTTTCCAGTTTTCTATTACAAATAGTGTTTCCATGAACATTCTTGTATATGTCTTCTGGTGCACATGTGTAAAAATTTCTCTGTGGTACGTACCTAGGAATGCAATTGAAATGTTGTAACACAGGAGTATATAGATTCAACCTAAAGTCCACGTTCTTATCCAAAGTGATTGAGCACTCTTCAGCAATGTATAGGAGTTCTTGTTTTTCCACATCCTCATCAACAGTTGATTTTGTCATGCTTTTATTTTTGCCTGTATATAGTGTAAAATAATATTGAACTGTAATTTGAAGTTTTCATTTCCATAATTTAATGAAATTGAATATTTTTCATATGATTATTGGCCATTCATGTTTCTTCTTTTTTGGAAATGCCTATTTATGTCTTTTCTAAGTTATTGCTAGTCTTTTTCTTTTTGATTCACAGGAATCCGTATACTGGACACTAGAATTTGATCAATTTTATATGATCCAAAAGTCTTTTCTTAGTTTGTGGCTTGCCATTCTCTTTAGGCAACCTCTTAAACTTCTGACTTTTGCATTGAAGTGCTTAATCCATCTACAACAAGGGTTTGTATATTTATTGAAGTAGAAATCCAGTTTTTCTATTTGTCATATACAAAAACTGTTTGCTTAGCCCCATCACTTCTGACATATATCAGATTCCTGTAAGTGTGCAGAAAAGTTTGATGATTTTCTCTGAGCTTCCAAACACATCTTAGAACCAAGTTGTCAAGTTTATTTTTTTCATAAGTTTATTTTTATTTATTTTGAGAGAGAGAGAGAGAGAGAGAGGGAACCCCAAGCAGGCTCCTCATTATCAGTTCAGAACCCAATGCAGGGCTCAATCCCACAAACCATGAGATCATTACCTCAGCCGAAATCAGGAGTTGGATGCTTAACCATCCGAGCCTCCCCATCAAGTTTCATTTTTTAAATAACTGTTACACTTCTGATTGGAATTGCGTTGGATCAATATGGGGAAAATTGACATCTGTAGGATGCTGGATCTCCCTACTCATAAACTCTCCATTTATTTGATTCTCTTCAAAAAAATCTTACATATTTTTATGAAACTTATTCATAGGTTTTGTGTGTGTGTGTTTCTAATACTATTACAAGATATTTTAAAATATATTTTCTAATGTTGTTAGTGTGTTGAAATTCAGTTGGCTTTTCATATTGATCTTATATCTAGCCACTTTATAAACTCTTTTATTAAGTTTAATAAATTGTATATAGATTTTTTTGTGTACATAAATACTGCAGATGCTCACAGTTTTATTTTTTCCATCTCAATCCATACCTTTTGTTTTTTCCTTCCTTGTGTCTTCCATACCTTGATGGATATGATCTCTAATACAGTATTGATTAGAAGTATATGTAGTGGGCGACCTTATCTTGTTCCTCAATTTTTAAAGGGTATACTTTTGGTATTTTGCCACTGAATATATTAGTTGCTGTGAGGTTTTTGGTAGATATTCTTTATCAGGTTAAAGAAGTTTCTGTCTATTCCACTTTTGCTAAAAAGCTTCTTTGTCATAAATGGCTATTATTAAAGCCTATTGAGTGCTTTTCCTGCACCCATTGAGATTATGCCTTTTTTTTCCAACTTCAATATCTTAGGTAAATTACATTAATGATTTTCTATTATTAAACTATCCTTGCATTTCCAGTGCATATCCCAACTTAATTAAGATGCATGCTTTTGTGCTACACTGCTCAACAATGAAGTTTTTGTAGATCTAAACTAATTTCAAAATAAGAAAGAGTAGTAACTAAATCTTTGTTGACAATAAAATCCTCCCCAAAGGGTTTGCTACTGGACATGAGGGTAATTTGTGGCTATTAGATGTAGGTATTAGCTTGATGTAGCAAAAAGAACACTGAAAAGCTGAATTATAATCTCATTTTGTCCTTTTGTTCACCTGAGAGATTGCAATTCATGTGACTCATGTGGGCATTAGTTTCCTCAGCGAGTTTCTCAGAGTCAGAGACAGATGTTTACCGCTACTCGCCATGTGGCTTCACTTGCTTTCCTATTAATGTATCATCATCGAACAAAATGTACTTACTAGGCCTTAAGACGGGGCAAAAATCTATTCCTCAAGGAACTTCTAGGGAGTGGCAGAAAAAGTAAACACTTTAAAAATACAGTTATGGGGGTGCCTGTCTGGCTCAGTTGGTGGGGCCTGCAACTCTGGATCTCGGGGTTGTGAGTTCAAGCCCCACGTTGGGCCTAGAACTTACTTTAAAACATTTATTAATTAAAAACATTGTTATAAAATGAAATACATCTTGTTTTCTACAGGCCACACTATTCATGATACATGAGGGCCAAGGGAGCAGATTCTTTGGCGGGAAAAGAGAAAAGAGGAAGATTCACGTGGGATATGATACTTGAGCTGAATTTTATGGCTGATGAACATTTACTGATCTCTGTGAACCTCATTTGTATTCTCAGTTGTTAACAGACGGATTAGACTATTTTTTATTAGACTTTATTTTCTCTAGTGGCCCTTCTGTCTTCAGAAATTTGTCTCTTTCACTCTATGACCAAATCATCTTTTTTAAGACCTCACAAATAATTTCATGCTTTATTAAACATTTGTGCTTCTACCTCTGGTCTTTGGTCCTAGGAATCTTTTGTTCAATAGGTACAGGATTGTGGATGGCAAAACAGAATCTTCCTGATTCTGTTTTATTAAGTAATACCAACATCTTTTCTTTATAGAATATTGATGATACTGACAAGTGAACCATCATATAGAATTATCCTACTTGTTGTGTTTTATTGCAATTGCTCAATTTATTGTTACCAAAATAGAATTTTTTTTTTAATTTCAGGGTTTACATAATCTCTAAGCACATTTCATTTGTATGTCTTATTTCAGTGCTGGACCCAAAGGAGACAACATTTATGAATGGAGGTCAACTATATTGGGACCCCCAGGATCTGTCTATGAAGGAGGGGTGTTCTTTCTTGACATTACCTTTTCACCAGACTATCCGTTTAAACCCCCTAAGGTCAGTATGAAGTATTCATCCATTTTTAGCAATATGTACTGTTGTATATGTATACACATATACATATTCTTAAATATACATATCTAGGAATGCATGTCTATTCTGTTAACACAGACAGATTTCCAGGGCTAATTGTATTTAAAAGGAAACAATGTGAAAAATTATAGGCTATATCCCTACCCCAGCCCCTCACTCATATTTCATTGATTTTTCTCATCCTTTCTCAGCGTCTCCTTTCTGTGGTTTATGTTGTAATGTAACATAAAACAGCATGTAATGGGTGGAACTAGGTGAGTGAGATTGGGCCTGTGCCAGCCCTGGAACCCAGAAAACCAGACACAGCCTGAAGCTGGAGCCAGAACCGAGCCCAGGAGCCAGACTAAATGCAGAGGGAGTCCCACTACTCAAGTCTTAGGGTACTTAGGGTACTCCAGCTGTGGAGTTTTGAGTTTTGAAAGTTCAGCTGCTCACATGAACTACACACGCACTAGAATGGAAAGTGTGACCCACAAAGGCTGAAAAATGATGCCAAGAGAATTTAGTAAAGAAGTATTTGTAATAGTTGGTTAATGTAAATGACTAATTAATGAACATAGGAAATTTACACTTATTTAAGACAAAACTATACACTTTAAGAATTCTTCACATTCCTTTCTACTGTCTGTAAGTCAGTCATTTGATGATTTGATGGGTTTTAATTCATTCTCCACTTTGAAAAGGAAAAGACCCTAAAAATACTGACTCTGTGCATTGGCCACCAGAAAAGAATTCTTATTTGACCTGACTTAACCCCTCATTGCAGAGGGAAATAAAACTTACTTGAGATGTATGTTGGAGTGCACAGTTTTAAAAAGTGAAAATAAAACTGCCTTTACCATGAATTTCTGTAATTCCTCTCCCTCCCTCTTACCTTTACTCCCTTTTTTCCCTCTCTTCCTTCCTTCGTTTCCACTGATGCTTGGATATCAAAGCAAAAGTAACAAGTATAATTTTACTAAAGAAGAAACCAAGGCACAGAGAAACTAAGTAACTGTCCTAGTATTACACAGCATGCAAATAGTGGTGTCCGTATTTGAACCCAGGAAATTGGAGTCCAAAGCCCATGTTCTTTTCTACATCACACAATACATTTTATCCAAGCTGACAGAGCTGGTGGCACCGGTGACCCCCCATTCCTGCATTAGGTTGGTTTTCAGTGACGAAGCAGTAGTGTGTCTAATATTTACTTTCTCCTTTTACTGGAAGGGAACCTTATGTGTTTCATTCTACTGGGACCGAGCCCATAAATCACCTGGAGTAGTTCCCGCACTGCCAGTGATGCGAGGACCTTTCTCGGACAGCCTGTTCAGTAGAGGAAGGACAGAGCAGGGAAGAGGAAGAAAAGTTCAGATCAGGGAGTTGTGCAGCCTGTGAGTCTGGTGCAGGCTGTTCTCTACATCCGAAATACGCATCTCAGAAAACCTGTGGGCTTATCCACGTTCGGCATGACAGAAATGTGTAGATTTAAGCTGGAAGGGGGAACTGATAAGTTAGATAAAATAATTGTTTCCAGAAAGGCTTGGATGGACTGCAAGAATGGCCTGAAACTAACAGGATGGAATTTAACATGACTAAATGTGTAGTATTTCAGTGAGAATTAGAAGGAAATCATGATACAAGACAGGAAAGAGAGACCTACTTCATGTTCATGTAAATAAAACTTGTGGGCTTTTAGCTGACTGAAATTCTTTGGGAACTTAAGGTTCCTGAAGCCTTACGGTGACATTTTCAGGACTACGATCCCCAGAACTCTGCACCAGTTGCACTGTATCTGGAGGGCTTCATTCACTTCTAAGCTCTTCATTTTAAGAAGAATAAACAAGATTAAGCTGGGGAAAGAGTCATCCACATTCCTGAGCTGCTTCGTTGGATAAAACACTACAGTGGACATCAGCCGTGCCAACTCCTTTCTTTTCTAAAACATCCCACAAAGCGTTAGATGTTCCCTTTCACAGATGAGGAAACTTAGGTGAGGCTTAGAGAGGTTTCCGGTAGACAACCAAGAATTTACTGAAATCTGACTTTACAGACCATGTACTTTCCGCTGTTAACCTGGAGATGTTAACCTAGGAGGAATGTGGTATCTGTCCTCAAATGTTTCAGGAACTGTGGTGTGGGTTAGGGTTTAGACCTTACTCTGGATGGCTGGATGGGACAAAAATAGACACAGGAGGGTGTCACAGGGAAGTAGATGTTAATTCTTATGGGGAATATCTGATCCACAGCTGTACAGTCTGCTTTTGAATAGCTCGACTTCGGAGACAGTGGGCTTCCCTTTCCTGGGAGTAACTATTTGCTAATATTTCTGTTTTTAAAAAAGCTGAATTATGACCTATCAGAATATTACCAGAAAAAAATTAAGCTCCACCACTGAATGAATTTGATTAAACAATCTCTTAGGACAAAGGAAAAATCAAACTTTGGTAACTCAAATCACAATTCAAATGCACACTTAAATGTGCACCCGTGGGAAGTTTTTCAGAGCAAATTATCATCACCTAATTTATCAGTTTTAGAAACCAGATTTTGTAGACAGATATGCTCTTCGGTGGGGGGAGGGGGTTGTGGGTGTCTTGAAAGCTGTTAACTAAAACAAACACTTTTATTAATAGTTTTGCGGTACCATGTCCATGCCTTTCTAGTCTCCTATTATTCTAAGTAGTCTGCATTTGGCATTTTCTTGGTGCTTTTCCTCTGTTGCCATCACCCTTTGTTCTTTTTTCATCAGCCTTAGCCACATAGTTTGATTAATGAGCCATTTCCCAATACTCTGAAGAATGAACCCAGATAGTAGTAGGTGTCAGAGAGAAGTGTGAGGCCAGAGGTTTACAAATAAATCTGACTGGCTGCCTAATGGTTATCAGATATCCATACCATAAAATTAGAATATAGCGTAATGGGATCCATGAGATGACTTTTCCCCAAAATCTTACACTTGGAATCCTAAGTGAGGACTTTAAATGCCCTCATGCTCTGGGGTGCCTCGGTGGCGCAGTCGGTTAAGCGTCCGACTTCAGCCAGGTCACGATCTCGCGGTCCGTGAGTTCGAGCCCCGCGTCAGGCTCTGGGCTGATGGCTCGGAGCCTGGAGCCTGTTTCCGATTCTGTGTCTCCCTCTCTCTCTGCCCCTCCCCCGTTCATGCTCTGTCTCTCTCTGTCCCAAAAATAAATAAAAAACGTTGAAAAAAAAAATTTTTAAAAAAAATAAATGCCCTCATGCTCAAAATAAATACTTTGACATAATAAGCCATTTAGCCATGTTTTTCAGTTGAAAAATATCAATAAATAAACCTCTACCACTTAAAATGTGGGAAAAAATAAATACTACACTGCTCAAATACATCATGTAAATGTCAGTGGAGTGATTTGGATGCCTCTTCAAGCCATAGGAACTTTTGGGAGTAGGACTTCTTTAGTTTGAAAATCCCACACTCCACTAGCTGATTTTTCAAAATCAGACAAGCCATTCCAATCATTTCTTCCAAAATCCATCTAAATTTTACTAAGGCAAGCAAAACAATTTTTAATTGAGTATTTAATGTCCATTAAATTTAGTATGCTGGTTTTAAATAGGTCAAGTACTAGTTACATTTGGAAATGCTGCATCCGAGTACGATTCTCACTGCATTAATTTTGTATAATCAATATGTTTATGCTGTCTTACTAAAGCTACAGCATTCTTGTTTGTACAACCTTGTTAATTGTATCTGTAGTATCTGATGCCAAGTCTTCAGGTGAATATTTAGCCATCAATGATAATATTATTTCTATGGGAAAATATCCATTTAATGAAACAGATTATCTAAGAATAATATGGCCAAAAGAAAAGCATATCCAAAAGCTTTTTAATTTCTGGTATATCCCAAAGCTTTTTAATACTGTATTTTTTTCAGTATAGACATATATTTCAGTGTTATAATTCAGATATCTATTTATTTGTAAACTAGAAATTGCTTTTTATCTTATTGGGGATTACATTTTCCTATTCATATTATAATTACTCCTGTGCTCAAAACCTACACTTTTTTATAAGTCCAGTGTGTAATATTTTAATGTTCTTTACTCTACAAAGTCTACATATTTGTTATAGAATAAAAAGTAATTGAAAATAAGCAAAAGGAAAAAATGTTAATACCTATAATCCTAACCCAAAAATTAATTATTCACACCATTTTGTATATCTCCTTTGAGACTTTTGTTCTCTGCATATAAATGTTGTATGCATACTCACAAATATATAAATAAATATTGGGCCCTATTGCTCCTGCTTTTAGAATTACTTTTTGCCTAATATTCTGTTTTCACCAAACACTTAATATTGCTCAATAAATATGTAGTTGCATTAGAATTATTGAGGCTACAGGGTATTCCATTGTATATATATACCAAATTTAATTTCCTGTTATTGGACATTTAAGCTGTTGCCAGTATTTCTGTTATAATCATTGATGTGATGAATATCCTTACAATTACATATTTCCTATACTTGTATAATTATTTCCTGAGGCTAAATTGATTGACATGGAACTTCTGAGTAGATGGGTTTATATCTGTAAAATTTTGTTAAGGGCTGACAAATTGCCCTCCAGAAAAATTGTATCAGTTTACATCATGGCCATCAACATAGTGAAGAGTACAGTACTTCCCTTCAGTCTGCTCAGCTCTGAGGATTCTTAGTCTTTTTAAATCTTTGCCAGACCAATAGAGGAAAAGTTGGGAGATGTGGAAGTTTTCACATATACTCTTGTCCAGCTTTTTCTCTTTTTCTGAATAATATGAAAATCTTTCCCTGAAAGTTATACACCAAATAAAATTAACAAGCATACTTGAGAAATTCAGAAGCAAAATAATAGGATATGTTTTATTTCTATATTGTTTTATTTCTGTATTCTCTTTTTCTACTGAAAACACTTTGCAAATATTGTGACACCCTGTGTGCAGCATATTGTGTCTCAGAGATTCTGATGACAATATGTGCCAACTTGGTCATCTTAGGTAACAGGTCAGATCTTTGTTTTTACAGCAGAAATGCGTAGAGGTAGCCCTTTCAGATTTGATTTTTTTTCTGTCTCCCTGTGGATCTGCATATTCTTATAAAAAGTAAGTGGGCATTTTAAAACAGATTTAAGAGTAGGTAGGTAGGTAGGTAGAATGAAGTATGTTTGTTAGTTTAGTGTCTCAGGCAGCCTGTGCACAAGTCAAACATGCTGTCAGTGTTCATATCTTTTACTGGAAAACACTGTTTTCTTTGGTAATGGGAAGACGGTATCTGCCGGTAGGTATTTTCCAAAAAGGAATGATATAATCTGTGCCTAAAATGTTTTAAAAACTGAGTGCATGCATAAAAGTATTTGTGTGAGTAAAAGAAAGCTCTTTAATATTAATAATACCTAAAAGCTTTTTAATGTAATTTGTTTTTCATAACAAATTTTATCAATATATTTAAAAATAATCTTAGCAGTCGTTTCAGAGCATATTTTATGTTTTATGGGTTTTTTTTAAATCTAACATTGCTTACTAATGAAACGTCATCAAATAAGAAGAGTCTTAACTGCTTTCAGGCAATGAAATTGATAATTTAGGTCCATCATATTTTCAAAATCTGTATTTTATTACCCTCATTAGAGTTTAACCTTAAATTGACGGCACAAGGCTAGTCGTGAATAAAGTAGCTAATTAGTTATAGGAAGGAGCAATGATATTGAGCATTTGAAAGCCAGAGTGAGATCTATACCTAAAACAAGTTCAACGAGGAGTTTTGCTTTTTATTTGAATTAGGTTATTATTATTTACTTGTTTTTATTGTTGTTTCTGTTTTTGCTGTTGCTCGAACAAGTTGATGGTGTGTCAGGTTTTGAGAAGGAGCCATGGTTTACATACGTAAATGCAGTTTCCCACTCATTTGCTCTGGCCTTGGGGATAGAATACACACGTTGTGGAGTAACATGAATTAACTTGTTTAACCTGAGTTCATACATTTATACAAAGCCTGGCTGTGAATTAAGTGCTTTCATACGTATTGAATTGCCTTTTTGGCATCTCCAGTTTAACATCAACAGTCATCTCAAACCTAACAGGTCCAAAAGCAAACCATTGATTGCACAGCCCCATCCCACTCCTGCCAAACCGGCTCCTCCCGTCTTCCCCATCTCAATTAAAGAGAATTTCATTTTTCTAGTGACTAAAGGTAAAAACTTTGCAGTCCTTTTTAACTACTCTCAAACACCCTAGCCAGGCCCAGTCTCACTGGCTTAGATAAATATTCAAAATAAATCCAGACTCTAACCATTTCTCATCACCTCTCCCTAGTAACAAACACTCTGGCCCAAACTAGCATCAGTTGCTCCCCTTCCCCAGATTATTGTGGAAGTCTCCTGCCTTGTATCCCTGCTTCTGTTATCCCTTCTGCTGTGTGCACCCCTATACCAAATGGTCCTTTTATAATACGTCAGATATATCAGTTCTTTGCCTAAAGCTTTTCAGTGATTCCCAACTCACTGAGTAAAAGCACACAAAACCTTGTAAAATCGCAATATACTTTTCAAAACCGCTGTCGCTCAGGGCACCTGGGTGGCCCTGTAGGTTAAGTGTCCGACTTTGGCTCAGGTCATGATCTCGTGGTTCATGAGTTCAAGCCCCACATCAGGCTCTCTGGTGTCAACACGGAGCCTGCTTTAGATCCTCAGTCTCCCACTCTCTTTGCCCCTCCCTCACTCGCTCGCTCTCGCTTTCAAAAATGAATACACATATTTCAAAAATCACAATCACTCTTGACTCAGGTACTGTAAGTATACTGCTTTCACAGAACCTTGACATTTGCTCTTCCTTCTGCCTGCGTTGTTTTCCTCTGCCTGAAATTCGTGTGGCTCACTCCATTTTTCCCTTTAGGTGTCTGCTCAAATGTTACCTTTTCAGAGAAGCTCTTGCTTGACATCTGCTCCCCATGAGCTTTCCCACTGCAACCACCATACTTGATTTTTCTCCATAGCAATTCTCCCTCCTGGCATGATACATTTCTTTGTCCGTGAGTTTATGTTTACCTTTCTTCATTTAGCATGTAAGTTTCTTGAGCACAAGGACTTTGTCTGTTTCGATGTCACTCCTATATTCCGGCAGCTATAACAATGCCTGGAGATTCGATAGGCATTCGGTAAAAAATTGTTGAATTAATTTAACCCAAAGAACTTTGCCCTAAAGGCTGTATTCATTACTACCATCACCCCTGCTTATAGACTAGAAAACTGAGGCTCACTGAGGTTAAGTGGCCCAGAGGTCACATGGAAAGTAAGCAGCTAAACTGGACTCCAAACCCGGTTCTAAACTGATCCTTTCATTCCCCAACAGTAGAGAAGATTTGAATTGCTCAGGTTCCTGGGAGAAGGAACACTTATATTTTACACTCTGGTATAAGTTAATTATATCAGATCATTCTCTAAAGCAGTTTTGGGGGGAAAGCAGATGAAATTGATGATACAAGGAGAAAAGAATGTTAGGAAGAGATTTCAAGTGCCTTTCAGTTTGGGCAAGGATCTTTTTTTCCAAAAGGCACCTGGGGCTTTTCTCCAGTGTCTTCTTACTTCAAAGACACTGAGGTATTAACTCCATGTTGAACCACAAATAACTTGACTTCTGGATTTTGTTAACCCTAAGCTAGGAGAAGTTACTTCCCATTTCACAGGTCCTTTTCACAGTTAATTACTGTCGAAGTAGCCTTGTATCCTCAGTGTCATGACTGGGCTACAGCATTACTTGTATTTCATAAGTTTTCTTTTTTAGTCCATTCTCCTTTATAATAAACCATTTAAAAATGCCATGGTATATGTTAATGTGGTGTGAAATTTCATATGATGAGTAAAAATTGATCCAAACAGTGGTCATTGTCTTCCTACTTTTAAAACAGTATGCATTGTATCCATTTGTGTGTCCTACCACCAATTTAAGAATTACTAAGAAGGATTGGATTTTGTTTGTTTGTTTGTTTGTTTTCACCAACTTTATTTGTTCTAAACAAAATTAAATTTGCCGATAAGCTGAAAGGGAATCCGCCATTTGGCTGACAGGAAGGTCAATTTCATCCTATTTTGTGAGGATTCCCCCCCTTTCTAGTTTTATAGACGTGATGTAGTCCCAGATTTTGGAAAAATACCTTTAATTTATCACTGTCTTTCTTGAAATGCTTATTGCCCAAGACATCTTAATCTGTTTGGGTTGGATCCACTCAGCCACCTACACCTTTGCCCAAGCTCAGATGTTGGTGTGTATTCAGCCTCTCTCATATCTACTCACACACCCCTTTGAGAGTCTTGCCGTAGAGGTAGGCGTCTCAAACAAGTATTTTACTATGTTCGTTCATAGTCTGAAGTTCCATTCTCTCTGACCTCACTCCACATGGGAGTGGGTGTTCGTTGATATTACCGTCACCGTAACTGGAAGGAATGGGCAGACCTAAATTCCTTCACAAGGGGTGTTCTTCTGTAAGGAGGTTCAATGAACAAAGGAAACTGGATGTTTGGAAAATGAGGAACCTTCTTGCTGTCACAGCCATGGGAAGATGGCAACTCACCAGAGAGAGGTGGTTTTTCCAAAGAAAGGTTCCCAAATTCAGACAAGTGACACTCTCCCCTCGAGAGGGTTTTCTGAAGAGAAAAGGGTGGGGTGGCTTCAAGATGAAATCTTCGGGATCCCAACATCAAAGGGCAGGGATCCACTAGTCCCAGAAAACAAGGTTAACACTGGGGACTCTGAGAGAAACACTGTGAGTCTCAGAAAGTTCAGAGATAACAAGGCAGTGTTGAAGGAATAGTCTGGTGAAGAGGGAAATTTCTTCACAACTAAGCCCGAAGAAAGTTCAAATTTGCAATTTTCTTAACCTTGTAGAAAAGACTCCCTGATGAGAACAGATCAAGACCTAGAACAGACAGCATGTGTTGATGAAGTGTCTGTAAATTTTAAAACAAATTATTTTCTGTCACCCACTTGAGAAATGAGGTGGGGAAAATGGTATTCTGCACGTAAGAAAAAATTATGATTGTTCTTTACCTTATTTAAAGGTATTACTTGTTTGGATGGCCATATATGTAATGCTGTTTTGTTCATGTTTGGATAGAATGGGGAGGTCTGAGTTCATTTTTAAGACTACCAGCCAAATATCAGCTCTTTTTTAGCAAATGATCAAGTTTCCTTGATTTTTCCCCTTAGACTTGAATCTGGATCTCTTATTAAGATAGCAGCCTCTTAGAGATTTGCTTAAGCAGGTCCAAGGAAAATTAGGGAGAAAGGAATGTTCTCAGTTCCTAGCCGACCAAGATCACAGTATGTAATCGTGGCTTGTCACTGAGTTAGGGGAAAGATGTGATCATTTGGCCCTTACAAGTATTTTGCAGTCTTCCCCTATAGAAAATAAGGAGAAACAGAGTCACGCAAAAATTAAAGATTATGAATAGAATAGACCTAATATCAGATAGCTACACTACTTCATACAGGTGTAACTATTCTAAGCGATCAGATACATTTTTCTTATGGTAGCAGAAACCTGCCAAAAATTCTTATAAATTCTTATTAGTTTCTATTTAAAATGTCTGTGCTAAGGCTAATAAAGCAAAGATTTATTGAGCCCTTACTGCTTTCTGGGCCTTGATACATAAAGATCAATAAGACACAGCCCCGGGGACCATGTAGACAAGGAGAACAACAAGCAGGGGTTAATACAGTAGTCCAGGCTAGGAAACAAGGAAGGCGGAGCTTTGGGGATAAAGACAAGGGGAATAGTATGTGAATTCTTTTTTTTTTTTTTTTTTTTTTTTTTACTTTCTTCAGTAAATACGCGTGTACCATGCACCGTCCAGATACTGAACATACAGAAATGACTCTTTCTTGAAGAGCTTACATTCAAGAAACGATAGAGCAAGATTTCTCTACTTCAGCATGGTTGATACTTTGGACAAGATAACTCATTCTCGCGGAGGGATATCATTTGCATTGTAGGATCCATAGCAGCATGTCTGGCCTTTTCTCGCTAAATGCCAATAGCAGTCTTTCTCCCCCACTCTGAGCCCCCCAATTTGTGACAGACGGAAGTGTCTCCAGATACTGTCAGATGTCCTCTGGAGGCCCTAGGGAGATCACCTGTGGTTGAGAAGCAGTATTCTCTTTTATTTTCTTATTCGAGTGTAATTGATACGCTATGTTACATAAGTTTCAGGTGTACAGCGTAGTGATTCAACTTCATTATGCTGTGCTCACAAGTGTAACTACCATCTGCCAACCATATACCACTATTACAGTATCATTGACTACATATCTTTTACATGCTGTATCTTTTATTCCTGTGACTTACTCATTTCATACCTGGAAGACTGTACTTTTTTAATGTTTATTTATATTTATTTATTTTTGAGAGAGACAGAGAGAGAGAACATTCAAGCAGGAGACAGGCAGAGAGAGAGAGAGAGAGGGAGAGAGAGAATTCCAAGCAGGCTCTGCACAGTCGGTGCAGAACCCAACGCAGGGCTCAGTCCCACAAAGCCTGAGATCATGACCTGAGCCAAATCAGCACTTAGATGCCTAACCTACTGAGTCACCCAGACACCCCTAGAAGACTGTATTTTAACCTCCCCTTCATCCATTTTGCCAATCCCCTATACCCCTTCTCTCTACCAACCATCAATTTGTTTTCTTTATCTATAGATCTGATTCTGGTTTTTGTTTAGAGAAGCACTGTTTTAGCAGTAACATTGGTATCCGCTTTTAACTGATTAGAGACATCTGTGAGGACTCTCCAGTTTCTAACGAGTAACCAGGTAGGGACATGTTTCCTAGGAGGAACATATAGGACATTTGGCTGGGAAATGTTCATTAGGCAGCTTTACAGATCTGGAATTCAAGTGAGGGATATGAGCTAGAGATACAGGTTTGAGGATTGAAACCCTAGAATAAATGACCTCACCCACAGAAATATGCAATTTTGAACCAAAACTGAGTTTTTGAAACTAAAAATTTCCAGAATGGGTGTCCCAAAGGAAAGACTGATAATCGAAAAGAGCAACAAAACTCACATTTTCTTTCTTTCCATATGTTCTCAGTATTTGAGGATTGGAGGTTATTTTCCATGCAAGAGTATACAGTAATGCCTCACAAAATATCATATTCTTATTTTTAAAAGACTCATCTGTTAATAAATCATAACAGCATGAATAATTATACCAGTCAAACAAATTAATCTTCCTACAAGTGCCTAAATAAGGACTAAAATAAATCAAAATAATTACTCCTGCAAGGGAATGGACTAAATGACCTTCTGCAAGCTCTCCTTGAGCCTTTTTTCAGCTTCAAATTCTACTGACATCTTGGTGGTTATGGAGCGTTGTGTACTAGATATCATACCGTATTTCTTAATGGCTAGTATTTTATGCTAACATTATGTAATTTTACATTCACTATCGTACTTGATCCTCTCACTTTGATAGGTAGGTTTCATTATTGCAGGAAACTGAAACTTTTTTTTTAACGTTTATTTATTTTTGAGACAGAGAGAGACAGAGCATGAACGGGGAAGGGTCAGAGAGAGGGAGACACAGAATCCGAAACAGGCTCCAGGCTCTGAGCTGTCAGCACAGAGCCCGACGCGGGGCTCGAACTCAAGAACCGTGAGATTGTGACCTGAGCAGAAGCCAGACACTCAACCGACTGAGCCACCCAGACGCCCCCAGAAAACTGAAGATTTTAAGTAAAGTGATTAGGATCACATAGCCAATAAGTGCCAAGGCCAGGATGAGAACTCCTGGCCTCCTCGTGAGATTAAGCCCCACATCTGGCTCTGTGCTGATAGTGCAGAGCCTGCTTGGGATTCTCTCTCTCTCTCTCTCTCTCTCTCTCTCTCTCTCTCTCCTCCGCCTCTGTCCCTCTGTCCCACACTCTCTCACTCTCGTTGTCTCTCTCTCTAAATAAATAAATAAAAATAAATAAGTAAATAAAGAAATTTGGCCTCCTGATCCATTCCAGCTACCCTGACCCTTCACATCTGTAGTAGCTAAACTGGAAGTGATCTTTGCTAAAAACACAACAATCCAGTTTATTGCCGACAGCCATACTTTAGATGACCCCTTGCCTTCTTTTATGTACTTGATGGAAAACATCCATTTTGCTTATGTTTTTGTGAATAATTAGGTTAAATAAGGTTTTTTGTTTTGGCATTTGCAAAATTATAAATTTACATATATATGATATATATATTTATATTCTCCCTATACATGCCCACTAATTTATTTTAATCTCTAACTCTATAGATAATATAAAACAATAGTTTATACAATAAGGAAATAATACATAAAGCAATATGTTTATTTCACGTTTTTGCCATTATTTTATTCATTTCCACATTTTTTCTTCCTTTCTTTCCTTAAAACGAATTCTTTGGGGCACCTGGGTGGCTTAGTCAGTTAAGTGTCCGACTCTTGGTTTTAGCTCAGGTCATGATCTCACAGTTTTGTGGGTTCAAGCCCTGATTCGGGCTCTGTGTTGACAGTGTGGAGCCTGCTTGGGATCTTTCTGCCCCTCCTCAACTCGTGCACACAATCTCTCTCTCTCCCTCAAAAATTAATAAACTTAAAAAAAAACCCATCATCTCTTCTGTAGTGGTTTGCTTTTAAAAACAGACGATTTTTTTATTGAATTTTATCTGATATACAATATAATATTAATGTTAGGTATATAACATAGTGATTCAACATTTATATATGTTACAAAATGCTCACAAGTATAGCTACCATCTGTCACCATACAAAGATATTACAGTATTATTGACTATATTCTTTTTTTAATGTTTTTATTTATTTTGAGACAGAGAGAGATAAAGGATGAGCAGGGGAGAGTTAGAAAGAAACAGACACTCACACACAATCTGAAGCAGGCTCCAGGCTCCTAGCTGTCAGCACAGAGCCCGACGCGGGGCTCGAACTCACAGACTGTGAGATCATGACCTGAGCTGAAGTCAGGTGCCTAACCGACTGAGTCACCCAGGCACCCCAATATATTCTTTATGCTGTACTTTTCAGCCCACTCACTTGCATTTTATAACTGGAAGTTTTTACCTCTTAGTCTCCTTCACCTATTTTGCCCATCTGCCCACCTCCCTCCCTCTGACAACTGCCAGGTTTTTCTGTGTTTAAGAGTCCATTTCTGTTTTTTATTTGTTCATTCATTCATTTGTTTTGTCTTTAAGATTTCACATATAAGTGAAATCATATAGTAATTGTCTTTCTCAGTCTAACTTATTTCACTTTACTATAATATCCCTTAGGTGCGCGCGTGCGTGTGTGTGTGTGTGTGTGTAATCTTCTGTACGCACACACACTTGGGCTGATTCCATATCTTGGCTACTGTAAGTAATGCTGCAGTAAACATAGGGGTGCGTGTATCTTTTCAAATTAATGTTTTCATTTTCTTTGGGTAAATAGTAGTGGTATTACTGGATTATATGGCATTCTATTTTTAATTTTTTGAAGAACCTGCATATTGTTTCCCACAGTGGCTGCATCAATTTACATTTCCACCAGAGTGTACGATTTAGAGTGATAGTAGCCATTCTTATTGGTGTGATATCTCATTCTGATTTGCATTTGCATTTCCCTGATGATGAGTGATGTTGAGCATCTTTTCTGTTGACTGTCTTTCAAAAAATGTCTATTCATATCTTTTGCCCATTTTTTTTCAATATATGATGTTTATTGTCAAATTGGTTTCCATACAACACCCAGTGCTCATCCCAAAAGGTGCCCTCCTCAATACCCAGCACCCACCCTCCCCTCCCTCCCACCCCCCATCAACCCTCAGTTTGTTCTCAGTTTTTAAGAGTCTCTTATGCTTTGGCTCTCTCCCACTCTAACCTTTTTTTTTTTTCCTTCACCTCCCCCATGGGTTTCTGTTAAGTTTCTCAGGATCCACATAAGAGTGAAACCATATGGTATCTGTCTTTCTCTGTGTGGCTTATTTCACTTAGCATCACACTCTCCAGTTCCATCCATGTTGCTACAAAGTCTTTTGCCCATTTTTCAATCAGTTTTTTAAACAAATGTTTAAAACAAACATTTTTTAATGTGTGTTTTTTTGGTGTTGAGTTGTAGGAGATCTTTATATATTTTGGATATTAACCCTTCATTGGGCATATCATTTGCAAATACCTTCTCCCATTTACTAGGCTGCCTTTTTGTTTTGTTGATGGTTTCCTTCACTGTGCAAAAGCTGCTTATTTGAAGTAGTCCCAATAGTTTATTTTTGCTTTTGTTTCCCTTTACCTTAGGAGACATATCATAAATACGTTAAGGCCAGTGTCCAAGAGACTACTGCTTGTGTGGTCTTTTAGCATTTTTATGGTTTCAGGTGTCACATTTAGGTCTTTAATCCATTTTGCACTTATTTTGGGGTATAGTATACAAAAGTGGTCCACTTTCATTCTTTTGCATATAACTGTCCAGTTTTCCCAACATCATTTATTTTTTTTTAATTTTACTTATTTTTGAGAGACAAAAACAGAGCATGAGTGGGGGAGGAGCAAAGAAAGGGGGAGACACAGAACCTGAAGCAGGCTCCAGGCTCTGAGCTGTCAGCACAGAGCCCGATGCAGGGCTTGAACCCATGAACTATGAGAAGCCGAAGTCAGATGTTTAACTGACTGAGCCACCCAGGCACCCCCCCAACATCATTTATTGAAGAGACTTTCTTTTTCCCCATTGTATATTCTTGCTTTCTTTGTCATAGGTAAATTGGCTGTATAAGCATGGGTTTATTTCTGGGCTTTCTGTCTTCTTCCATTGATAATTATGTCTTTTTGTGTCAGTACCATAACGTTTTGATTACTGTAGCTTTGTAGTATATCTTAAAATCTGAGATTGTGATACCACCAGCTTTGTTCTTTTTTCTCAAGATTGCTTTGGCTATTCAGGGTCTTTTGTGTTCCATACAAATTTTAGGGTTTTTTTTCTAATTATGTAAAAAATACTATTCATATTTTTTATAGGGATTGCATTGAATCCCTTTCCATTTGTTTCTGTCATCTTCAATTTCTTTTATCAGTGTCTTACAGTTTTCAGAGTACAAGTCTTTTACCTCTTTGGTTAAATTTATTGTTAGGTATTTTATTCTTTTTGATATGATTATAAATGGGATTGTTTTCTTAATGTATCTTTTTGCTACTTTGTTATTAGTGTATAGAAATGCAACAGATTTCTGTATATTAATTTTGTATCCTGCAGCTTTACTAAATTCATTTATTAGTTCTTATAATTTTTTGATTGGGTTCTTAGGGTTTTCTATATATAGTATCATGTCATTTACAAATAGTGGCAGTTTTACTTCTTCCTTACCAAAATGGATGCCTTTTATTTCTTTTTCTTTTATTTTTTTATTTAAAAAATGCTTAATGTTCATTTATCTTAGAGAGAGAGAGAGAGAGAGTGTGTGTGTGTGTGTGTGTGTGTGTGAGAGAGAGAGAGAGAGAGAGAGAGAGAGAGAGATAGAGAGTCATGGAGGGGCAGAGAGAGAGGGAGACACAGAATCTAAAGCAGGGCTCTAGGCTCTGAGCTGTCAGCACAGAGCCCGACAAGGGGCTTGAACTCACAAACTGAGAAATCATGACTTGAGCTGAAGTTGGACACTTAACTGACTGAGCCATCCAGGTGCCCCTGGATGCCTTTTATTTCTTGTCTGATTGCTGTAGCTAGGACTTCCAGTACTCTATTGAATAAAAGTACTGAGAGTGAACATCCTTTTCTTGTTCCTGATCTTAAAGCTTTAAGCTTTTCACCATTGAGTATGATGTTAGCTCTGAGTTTGTCATACATGACCTTTATTATGTTGAGATATGTTCCCTCTATACTCATTGTATTGAAAGTTTTTATCATGAATGGATGTTGAATTTTGTCAAATACTTTTTCTACATCTAGTGAGATGACCATGTGATTTTTATCCTTCATGTGGTGTATCACCTTGATTCATGTGGATATTGAACCATCCTTGCATCCCTGGAATAAATCCCACTTGACCATGGTGAATGATTTTTTTAAGGTGTTGTTGAATTCAGTTCAACATCAGGGATATTGGTCTATAATTTTTTTTTTACTTTGGTAATGCTGGCTTCATAGGATAAATTTGAAAACATTCCTTCATCTTCTATTTTTGGAATAGTTTGAAGATAGGTATTAACTTTTCTTTCAATGCTTGGTAAAATTCACCTTTGAAGCCATATAGTCCTGGACTTCCATGTGTTGGAAATTTTTTGATTACCAACTCAATTTTGTCACTAGTTATCACTCTCTCCAGATTTTCTATTTCTTCCTAATTTAGTTTGGAAAAGGTGATGTATTTCTAAGAATTTATCCATTTCTTCTAGATCTTCCAGTTGGTTGGTGTGTAATTTTTTGTAGACCTTTTTTACAGTCCTTTGTATTTCTATTGTATTGGTTATAACGTCTCCTCTCATTTCTGACTTTATGTGAGTTCTTTCTTTTTTTCTTGATGAGTCTAGCTAAAGGTTTATTAATTTTTCTTCTCATACAATTAGCTCTTAGTTTCATTAATCTTTTCTAATTTTTTTAGTCTCTATTTCATTTATTTCTGCCTTGATCTTTATTATTTTCTGTCTTCTAACTGAGCTTTGTTCTCCTTTTACAAATTCCTTTGGATGTAAGATCAGATTATTTAACTGATATTTTTCTTGTTTCTTGAGGTAGGCCTATATCACTCTAAACTTTCCTCTTCAAACTATTTCATTTTTTTTGAGAGAGAGAGAGAGAGAAAGCATGCAAGTGGGGGAGAAGGGCAGAGGGAGAGAGAGAGAATCCCACACAGGCCCAACACAGAGAGAGAGAATCCCACACAGGCCCAACACAGACAAAGGCCTAAATCCCACGACCCTGGGATCATGACTTGAACCAAAATCAAGAGTCAGATGCTAAACTCACTGAGCTACCCCAGTGCCTCCAGAATATTTCATTTTTAAAAATAGTTTTAAATAGGTGATATAAAAATGCATACACACACACACACACACACACACACACACACACACAGAGTAAAAAGTTCAAACAGCACAAATAGATTTAATAGATTTAAATAGTTTTAATAGATTTTTCCCAGACTACTCTCTTTTCAAAGTGCATACCAAGTTATACTCACAACTGAGATGCACCTGCACCTAAGGGTTGTAGGGAAAACCCTACTTCCTCACCAGTGCTGTGTAGCACACCAATACATAGGAAAGAATATTTAATTATTTGCATTTCTCTTATTATGAGTAATAATACCTTTTCATGTGCCTGAAGGTTAGCCTTTTTCTTATTGAAAAGAAACCTTAGAGAAACCTGTGCTCTTTACACTTTCCAACCACGTAACTTTGATGACACTAAACTCTCTGGAATTTAGTATTTGTATCTGTAGGAAGAGGAAGTTCAACAGTCTCCAGGATTCCCTTAATCTTGCACTGTCAGTGATCCTTGCTTAAAATCTTTAATGGCTTCCCATTATACTTAGAATAAATTCAAATAAGGTTGGCCTACAAGGCCCTCATGGTCTCTTTACCAGCCCCACCACACTGCAGCCCTCTTTGGCCTCCTTTTTATTCTCCAGAACCTTAGGATTTGGTGATCTCCTTGCCTAGGACATGTGTGATCAATTTCTTCAGGTGGCCAGCAACTTCTCATTTTTAGGCCTCATCTTTAGTGTTAGCTAATGAGAGGTGCATTGCCTGACCACCTTATATAAATAATTCCACACTGTTTATTTTCTGTCATATCAGATCATTTCTTTCATGAAAAAGTCTGACATTTTTATTTATTTGTAGGTTGATTTTCTACCTACCTTCACTAGACTCTAAGCTCTATGAGTGCAAAGACCTTATTTATTTTGTAGTACCTGACATATAGTAGGTTTGATAAAACAAGAAAATATTCATTTATCTTGTCACATCTTTAACACTGCTGAAGTCTTGTTTCTTAATTGGTTTGTAGTATTGAAAAGTTCAAAATGAGAGAGCAAGAGAGTGAGTGAGTGTATGTGTGTGCATGTGTGTGTGTGCTCATTCTCTTCCACAGAATTAGATACACCTGGAGGGTAGGGTCATTCTTTTCAAAGAAGATGTTTGTCATAAAAACATTTAATAGACACGATAGAAAGTAATACAGTTTTTTAAAAAAACAGTGAAAGATAATGCAGTTTATCTTAAAATGCTTAAAATTATGTGCCACAGATATTAGCATGACATTTAATGTCAAGAAATTAATCTTTGTTAAAGAAAAAAAATTGTTTTTATTTTCATCTTGTTTGAAATAACTATACTCTTGATTTCATAAAGTATCTAGGCTATATTTTATGCAGACAATCTGTTGACATAAGTTATAAGCAAATAATTTGCATCTTTAAATATAGGTTCAAGTAATGCTAAGTACATATGCTAAGTTTTGCAAAGCTGGGCTAAATTTTGCAAAGCAGGAAAATAGTGTAATCCAAGAACCAAGTACCTTTTTCTGTGGGTATCTACCTTCAGTAATGTAGTATGAACATACTCAATTTTCTGTGCCATTTTTACAGCTTTAGAATTTAAAGTCAAATCGTGAAAGCCAAATCAGCGCATGTGTTTGTTTTCCAAGGAATACATAGGCAAAGAAAATATGTGAACTTTGTCTTTGCTTCCACTTTGTCACATTGCACTGTCACTTCTTAAGCTTTATTTAAACAGAAGATTCCTGGTGGGGGAAGTTCATGTCTAGTAGAATAGATTAATAAATTGTGGTGTATTCGTATAATGGAAAATAATATATATTAGTGAAATAAACGGAACAATGACCAATACATATGAATCTCACAAACATGATATTGAAGGAAGACACAAGAGTATATACTGTATGATTCCATTTATATGAGTTACAAAACAGGAAAAACTGTTGTATAGAAGTAGGAGTCATAATAGTGGCTACATTTGGGGAGATGGTTGGTTGTGACTGGGAAGAAAAAGAAGTGAGATTTTCTGGGGTTCTGGCAATATTCTGTATCTTCTAGGTGGTTGTTACTCGAGCTAGTTGACTTTGTATAAACTCACCAAGCTGTGCACTGGTTGGGTGTACTTCATTTTTTTATATATATATTTCATTTTTTCTGATAGTTTTCATTCAGAAAGCACTATATCATTACATGTTAGCCTGCTCTCCTCCATCTTGTGAAAATTACATGCTTTGAGACTAAATGTAGGTCATTCTCTTTTCCTGAACAGTTTGTATTATTTCTTTTAATCTATAGTTTGACCTGTGTAGATCTTGATATTCTTCGTCTGACCGGTGTGTAAACTAGCTTTAGGTTACCTGCAGCTTGGATAAGCATGCCTTCTGTGTCTCCATTTCATTTAAGTCATTGATAAAATGTTGAAAAAGATAGGCTAATCACACATTACCCTACTAAAGAGCTTTTTTGTGCCTACTTGATGTATTTGGTCACTCAGCAAAATCTGCTAAAATTTACTTACCAAGCTTATTGCACATCTACCAAAAACTAAGTTATCATCCAGCCTGGAATTCTCCCTCTCACCCACAAGGATAAAGTCAAAGTGAGGCTTTTTAGCACAGTTTGCCTTTGGACTCTACTGTTGACAGTCTCATTGGTCATAAATTATACTTCCCTACATAAATAGAAGTCAAATTTATAACTGCCAGGCTACTGTGTTTATTTTGGCACTGAGCCAGTACCATTGACAATAATAAAGGAAGAAGACTTCGGAGAGTTTTGATTGTATATATTCCTGACCAGAATAGGAAGAAGCTGTTAATGGGTATGAACAAAGAATGATGCGGTCACCTCAGAGATATAACTGGTTGGCACAGCGCTTGGCATTCAAAGAGAATCTGCGTATGACCCTCAATTTATGCCTTGACTTAATAAGTTTTTTTAACAACTTTCAAAAGACCTCATCATAAACCATGCAGGAGTTCAAATATGTCTGCTTTATTCCCTTAATTTGTAATTATAATAGCCACGTTGAGAAGGAAATAGAGTGACCCATGGCACAGTTTGTTTTTGGTATATCCATGCTTAATCCCATTGATCATCACATCATTTTCTCAATACTAACAAATCTTCTGTTTAATAATCCTTTCTAGAGATTTGTTTAAAACTACATCATTCTCCTTGTTAACAAAAAAAATAAAATTTAATAGAATTGAAAACTGTGCCTTCACTCTACTATTTGTTACAGTTCACTTTTATCTACTCCAAGGAGTGATTCCCTTTCTTCATTTGCTACATAATTGCTTGGATAAGCCTTATTTTCTTTAGTTGCTTTTGTTTTCTTTTGTTGTTTTGTTTTGTTTTGTTTTGTTTTGTTTTGTTTTGTTTTGTTTGTGATGTTCTTTTGCTAGATATGTCTAAATCCGTGAATTGATTTTAATGGTAGGATTTTATGATAATTAAACGTTAAAGCTAGGAGATAGTACCTTCCCTGGAATAAAAGAGACCCAGCCTTAGCCCTTATGAAACTTACAGACCAGTAGTGGGGACAGACATACCAGTAACGGCACCAAAGGTAACAATCCAGTGGGAACATTGGAGAAAGAGCTCTTGACGGATGGTAGAGTTCCCCCCCAGTGAAAAGAAGCTGTATTTCTGACAAAACGAATAGCATACACGGAAGACTGCACATGTGTGACCTTTTCAGGGCAGTGTGGTCCATGGAGGACCAGGATAGGCAGATGTGCCACCTTAAAGGATTTATCCTGCAAGCAATAAACAGGTGAACATATTTGTGTGCTGGACAGATCACCCTTGAAGCAATATGGTACGTGGTGGTGGAAAGAAGAGATCAAAGAGAAATAGTGTCGTGAAAGAGACTGTTGTAATAATTTCATCCAGTAATGATGAATGCCTGAACTAAAGTAGTGACAAGGAGAATGAAGAGATAAGAGAAATCGAGGAGGTAGGTTCTACTCATACATTTCTCTCATGTCAGTTCTTTACATTTCTTGCAGGATGCATTAATATCCCTGTGTATTTTTTCTGAAGATCTAAGCTTTTGGCACAATCATTGCTATGAAGCTGAGAGTATATGAAGTCAGTAACTGCAGATGAGTATGTCATGACATAGCAAGAATTTTTGATGTAGACATGTTTGAAGTTCACTCTCTTCTTCTTGGTGAGCAATTCAGGAAAATAAAAGGGAAAAAAAGATAATCATCAAACCCTTGTTACCCCAATCCTTCAGAATTCAGTTTGTTCCTACCTCTTCTCTGATACTTCCTGGGATTTTTCCCAGCCAGACATCGTCTGTTCTATCTGAACCCTAGAGCCCTGTGTCCTCTCATAGGACGTTTATTTCTTCATAGTTCTCTCTATGATCTTTTTCTCTCTCTGGTAGATGGTCAGGCATGTGAGGGTCAGGACCTGACTTCTGCATCTGGGCTTCCTCTCCCACCCATTAGCCTTATGCTTCTCAATTCCACCCAGTGCTTTGAAGGTAGTACAGAGTCCATGAATATTTGTTGAATAAATAAAAATTTATCCTTTGTGTTCTTTGTTCTAAATCAAACCTTTTTTTTATATAATTTGCAGCAAACATTCCTCAGAATGTTCCTCATACCAGTATTTATACTTTTGTATCTTCCCTAGAACCTAATGTAGACTGTTTAGACTTTAGGCATCAATAAATACCTTCTTGGTTTATTATTTTAGATTTGATTATTTTGAAATTTTTGATGGTAAGGACAAAGAAGAAAGAAATAAAATTCATGGCATATTCACTGATGCATCTTCTCAGAAAAAGATTCTCACCTACTAGGTTGTATTTACTTGTATAAATGCTCACTCAGGTGAGTTGAGTTATATTTGAGCAAGTTTGGCGGACCTGCAAGGAGGACTGGTAACTATCCAAAATAGTTGACTCTAATCACTATTAAAAAAAAAAAAACCACCATCTAGTCATGTCAGGCATACTCCTGAGATTAAATATCCTAAAATATCCAAATAAAATTAAAATTTAAATACAAATCAAGTACAAAATCAGTAAATACATTCAGAGAAAACTTCTCTTCTTCCCCACTTACTCCTGCTCCTGTTTGGGGGTTGAGGAGAAAGAGGCATTTGATAGTTGGAGGCTTTTTATAGAGAATTACTGTTTATTTATCCAGTCAATAAATATATAGCCACACCCCATTTAGATGTGTGGCAGTACTGGATATCATGGCTATTGCAAAGGATCTCCCACATGCCTCACCCTCAGACACCCTTCAGTCTAGGTAGGAAGAAAGAAATATATGTACACACAAGGGTAGGCTTAAACGTAAGAGATTTAGAAAAAGGAGTGAGTACTATGATTGGAAATGGCAAGGAAATGCTTCATAAAAAAAAACTATCCATGAAAGATGGATAACATTTCCATAAGTAAAAGAAAATATCAAGTTATCAAGATGTAGGATGGCAGAACTTGAAGTGTGGAAAAAGCAAGCTCGTTCTACCAAGCATGTCCTAAGCATAGTAATCTATTACATATATGGAACCTGAATTTAGAGAAACATAACATCTAGAACAGGATACTTGGGTCTCATTTGAAACTTTTATAATAGGAAAAACCTCAGCATTAACAGTTAGTGAATATATTCCTTGTCGGTCTGAGTTTTTTTATAAAAATTTGAAAAGAATAAAACTAAATGAGCTAGGAAGTATTTCCTCACAAAGGCATACACACATGCATACCCAACATTTTGGAATACTATTATCAGACAAACTGGGAATAGCAGGGGAAATTTTCCTAAAGGAAATACTGTTTAGTCCATAATAGATGATAAGTGTCGATAAGGAGAAAAGACAATGTAGGTTTATCAAGGTATAGAATACCAGTGTTTTGAAGTATGGAAAGTGCAAGCTTTCCCTCTTCATCAGAAATGAACACCATCTCTGGCTGGGAATTGTCTGGCCAACACCTTATACTCACTGTAAAACACACGTGCGTATACATACACACAGACTCGCACATATAGAAAGACACGTTTGTGATTGTAAGATATTCTTATTAATGAGAGATAAGAATGTTAAGTTAAAAAGAAGTAACCAGATTAATTTTTCTCAAAAGTATACTTCTTTGTATCATTCTACTCCCCAAAAAAGATGCTGATGTTGGCATGCGTGCTTTGAAACCTGAAATGTAGGTGGGCGTTCAGAGACCTTTGTATCCTGTCAGTGCCAACACATTGCTACACCACCACATCTCGAGACCCAAGATTTAAGAGCAACTTTTCTTCCTCAAGCGACTGTGTGAAGCAACAAGTGCAGGCAAAAGTGTTAGAGTACATCATTTATTTATGAATATTATATATACTATATTCTTATATATATTATATTCTTACATTTTAGAATATAATATATATTTTAATATTTATATGTGTGATAAATATTGTGTGTATATGTGTGCATATATATAAATGAATATAAATCAGGGCAAAAGCATTAAGTCTGCTCTTAAAAATATTCCAAAACATCTTCTTAAAACAGTACATAAGACTTCGTTTGTGAGATTAGTTAAGTCAAAGTGCATTATCACCATGGACCAAATCCGTGAGGCAAATTGTTGAAGGGGAGCTCCATTTCAATCTTCCTCAGTTACTATTAGAGGGAAGAAAAGCTTAATAACTATAGCAACAGTCTGTTATATCAGCAGTATCTGTAAGCAATAGTATATTTGTTCCTCCACTAAGCTAGGTATAAAGTAAGCAAATGTGTATTGTTTTTTATTTTTTTTTTAACGTTTATTTATTTTTGAGACAGAGAGAGACAGAGCATGAACAGGGGAGGGGCAGAGAGAGAGGG
Source organism: Panthera uncia (assembly GCF_023721935.1). Lineage (NCBI taxonomy): Eukaryota > Metazoa > Chordata > Mammalia > Carnivora > Felidae > Panthera > Panthera uncia. Next base: position 136,996,122 of record NC_064810.1, read on the forward strand.
AGACACAGAATCTGAAACAGGCTCCAGGCTCTGAGCTGTCAGCACAGAGCCCGACGTGGGGCTCGAACTCACAGACCGTGAGATCATGACCTGAGCCGAAGTCGGATGCTTAACCGACCAAGCCACCCAGGCGCCCCAGCAAATGTGTATTTTTAACAATCAACAGTGTTCAATAAAATGCTATTCCTCCACTATAATATCAAACTGAAGAATTAAAAATTTTTCACAGGGGTAGGTGGGTGGGGCCTGGGTGGCTCAGTCAGTTGAGTGTCCGACTTCAGATCATGTCAAGATCTCACAGTTTGTGAGACATAGAGCCTATTTCGGGTCCTCTGTCCCCCTCTCTGCACCTCCCCCACTTGCTGTCTTTCTCTCAAAAATAAACATTTAGAAAAAAAATTCCTTTGATTGTGAAAATGTACTAATAATTAGAAATTTGGATAAAATGTTCAGTTTATTCATATATCTTCTATTCTTAACATCTTTCATGAATTTTTATGCTCTGTGAAGAATACAGTTACTCCTAACCAGACCAAAAATATTCCATAATGTGACCATAAAGTAGTGATACAGATTTTAAGTACATACCTGAGAAATGAAATGTTACTAATTTTTATAGTTTTATGACATCCAAGGTCAAACCATCTATATGTTAAGAGTTTTGGGGCCTCTGAATACATATGTCTTTGAACACCTTAGACCTGGTCAATGCAATGGTCAGCATAACCACTTACATTAGTTCCTACCTCAAACAAGAGGTTGATGTCTTTTTCCTTTGTATGTCACGAAATAATTCTGACCAAAAAAAGGACAAAAGTAATGAAAAACTGACTAGGTTAGACCTTTGAAGAAAAGTGTATTATTCTAATATTGTCAGGATAAAAATAGGTGAATATTCTTATGAGGGGAAAAAAGGCAGTTTGTTAGTCATTTTTACCCAGATATCTCCGATTTTTAAATTCTTCATTCTGTTTATTTGAAGTGTACAATGTAGTACCATATGTCTTACTTCTGGAATGTCTATCAGTTCTGTTTTCTACTTTGTTGGGGTTTTTTTAATTTATTTTTATTTATTTTTTTAATGTTTATTTACTTTTGAGAGAGAGGCAGAGCGTGAGCAGGGGAGGGGCAGAGAGAGAGGGAGACACAGAATCTGAAGCAGGCTCCAGGCTCCGAGCTGTCAGCACAAGGCCCGACGTGGGGCTCGAATCATGAACCATGAGATCATGACCTGAGTCAAAGTTGGACGCTCAACCAACTGAGCCACCCAGACACCCCTCTGTTTTCTACTTTGAAGGATCTATGAAATATTCTTAATCCCAACTCTGCAATCAATATTTGAGATTCATAATCTCTACTGACAAAAATATTAATTACAAGACTTTGGAAGTTGCCCCACAGCAAAATTTGAATAACAAAAAAACACATATCCCTTTATAAACTTTATACATAGTTCAGTTATTCTCCCCTACCGCCCCCCCCCCACAATGTCACTGTAAACCTGTTAGAACATCAGAAGTTTTCAGTTGGTTGTCATTTTTTTTCTTTTTTAATTTTTTTTTTAACGTTTATTTATTTTTGAGACAGAGAGCATGAACAGGGGAGGGTCAGAGAAAGAGGGAGACACAGAATCTGAAACAGACTCCAGGCTCTGAGCTGTCAGCACAGAGCCCGAGGCAGGGCTCGAACCCACGGACCGCAAGATCATGACCTGAGCCGAAGTCGGACGCTTCGATTAACCGACTGAGCCACCCAGGCGCCCCTTTTTAAAATGTTTTTAATGTTTATTTATTTTTAAGAGAGAGAGAGAGAGACAGAGTGTGAGCACAGGAGGGACAGAGAGAGAGTGGGAGACACAGAATCTGAAGCAGGCTCCAGGCTCCAAACTGTCGGTACAGAGCCCAATGTGGGGGCTCCAGCTCATGAACTGTGAGGTCACGACCTGAGCCAAAGTCGGACACTTAACCGACTGAGCCACCCAGGCACCCCGGTTGTCATTTTTAATTATGGTACATATGGCCTCTTTTCAAATGTAAATATTCTATATTTTTCCAGTTCATCTGTTTACTGAACAAATACGTTGACATCCTACTCTCCCCTATAGCGGATAAAAATCAGTATCAGATAAAATCCTTGTTCTTAAGAACTCTGTATAAATTTGTTCCCTTTATAAATAAATATTCATTGCCAGCTTGTCAACAAAAATTCATTTCTAAAATCTTTATTTAGCTATATGTACAGCTATCAGTTTTGTAAAATGAAGTTGGCACTATTTATTTAAACAGAGTCATGTATGGTGCCATTGTTTGCTTTTAAAAGGTAGTATTTGTTGTTATACCACAGCAATCAATTTTCTACCGCACAAAATTGAATGTTACAGATTATAGGGAAAAGCAAAAAGCAGCTCAGAGTTTTTACGATACTACTTCAGATGTTTTTTGTTTTTTTTTTTTTTAGGGTTAAGAGATTCATGCAGCAGGAATAGATCATTGGGAATGGGAGTGTATTTTTTCCACACAATTTTGAATCATACCTATTTGACATTTCTTTCTCCTTGTTTCTATCAGATGCATTTTCATAAAGCCTTAGGGAAAACTAGCCTCTGAGTATTTTTAGGGTAGTAGTCCAGTCCAGTCCAGAATACTGGAAGGAAAAAGGTAAGCCCAGAACAATAGGCTTCAGAAGCTCTGAGATGTGAATGAAGCAAGATAACCTAGAAGGTGGAAATAGAGACTAAAGAAATAATGTTCAAAATCACAGAATGGTAGCAGAGATTAGATGTAGACAAGTGAAGAATGGGAGAGGAAAAGAAGGAAAGAAATTCCCTGGGATAATAGAAAAAGGAAATTTTAAAAGGAAAACAAACCCATGTTATCATGAGATAAAAATAAAATTTTAAAAATCCCTTTTAATAGCAAATACTCCTTCAGCAAAACTAACTAGTAATTCTTGAATACTTTACTGGACAACAAAAAGAGATACATTAGCAGTAGTTCTTGGCATGAGGTAAAAGTCTATGTACCTCTTTTTTGTGATGAGGAGGGAAATAAATATCCTTCCGTATAAGGATACCTCAATCCAAAGAATCACTCGAGGTAAGAGTGGTTACCTTGGACTATTCTATTATATATTTACAATTTACCTTTTCCGGGGGGTGAGGGCCACAGTTAGCCGTTTCTGGTTATTCTTTGCCTGCAGCATTTGGTCCCTCCTTTCCTACACACCTGCTTCATATTGTGGTTTGAATTGCCCATCTTTTCTCCACTTCCCCCCTCTTTCTATTTTTGTTTGTTTCACCTCTATTCATTTATCTCTTGGTTTGGTCAGCTCTTACATGTACAAAAAAAGCTTCCACTGTATGGATCATAGAAAAGCCATTTTGTGAACTTAGGAATAAGTAGTGTCATCAACCATAAAGGATTCATTCCATGCTTGAGGGTTTAGTTTAAGAAGGAATGCTATATAACAACCCTGTTATAAATTGCTAAATACCCCTTTCATCACTGCACTCTCATCATCAAAAACTACAGAATAACAGACCAGCTTCTTTAGCATTCAACACCCACTCCTTCATTCTCTCAGTCTGACCTCAGCCTTATTTTACTTTTTAAGTAAACTACCTGGTTAGCTGTCAATAGTATACAGTATCATGAGTATCAGATTAGTTCATCATATCTCTTCTCCACAGATGTTTAAAGATTCTTTACTAGGATAGCAGCACCTGGGTGGCTCAGTAGGTTGAGTGTCCGACTTTGGCTCAGGTCATGATCTCATAGTTTGTGAGTTTCAGCCCTTCATAGGACTTGCTGCTGTCAGCACAGAGCCTGCTTCAGATCCTTCTCTCTCTGCCCCTCCCCTGCTTGCGTGCTCTCTCTTTCTCTCTCTCTCTCTCAAAATATTTGTTTAAAAAGATTCTTCACTAGGATATTCTACATGCTGAGATTTTTTTAATTATTCAGAGATTAGATAAATCTTAAGTGACGATTTTCAAGTCATATTAAAATATTACTTGTTTATTTTTTTTTAAAACTGACTTGATTTTTCTTGCCTTCAGTAATCTTAGCAATGACAGGTCATTTGGCATAAGAACGATAATAATAATAGTGAATATCATTAAACATTTTTTCTCTTTGCTAAACTTTATATGAATTCTCATTTTACCAGACTTGATTTGAAAAAGCTACTAAATCCCTATATCATTACCTTTTCTGTTACCTCCAACTGTTGAGACCTAGAAATCATATAAATTTCTTTATTCTCTTCCTGTTTGCTTTCCTGTAGTTTTCAAAAAATTCTGTGGGGCTGTGGGTTGTTTCCCTGTGTGTGTTGGTTTGTTTTTGTTTCCTTCCTCATAACGTTTTTTATGTATTTATTTTGAGAGGGAGAGAGTGTGTGTGTGTGTGCACGAGCTGGAGGAGGGACAAAGAGACGTAGAGAGAATCCCAAGTAGCTTTGCACTGTCAACGAAGAGCCCCACACAGGGCTTGATCTCACGAACTGTGAGATCATGATATGAGCTGAAACAGAGAGTCGAAGGCTTAACTGACTGAACCACCCAGGCACCCCTATATAACTTCTCTATTTGCTATTGAAATTGCTTCAACTATGCACATTTGAATTCCTCTGAACTTGTGTGTCGGTTTCTTTATCCATAAATGAGAATAATAACCATATCTACCTCACGGGGTGATTGTGAAGATTAAGTTATGTAGTAAGCAGATCACTGAGAGCAGTGCTCAGCACGTAAACATTGCATAATCGTCCACCGTTCTTAATTTTTATTATTTTTTTGGTTACACTTCTGTGTTATACATGCTGTATTTTCTTATTTCATGGTATAAACATAGAGAAACCAGTACCTTTCCCTCTCTGGTATACATGCAAAGTTTAGAAACTTTTGTGGTATTTGTGAACACTCCCACATTCAAAGAATGTCTCTTTTGTGTGTAATATAGCACTCACTGAGAGAGTGGGCATTAAGCCAACTCTATAATTGCTGTTAATTTACTGTATCATTAACAGAATTAGTCATTGTTTCATTTTACTGTGTGTTAAAATATAGTTTACTTCAACACTGTTGCCTGTATGAAAAATCAAATTGTCATTTCCAGCTAGTTATGATGAATACTTTGTATTGTGTGGTATGTATATTGAATTATTAATCTCTTAAATAAATAACTGCCACTTCGTATGTCTACAAACATAAAATGTATTACTTCTTTCCCAAAGGATAAAGGAAGCCTGTATATTATTTCCATTTTACATTTAGGAAACCTGTAAATATGCTACATTTTATATAATCGCTTTGGGTAGTGTGAGACCTATAAAAAATGTAAACAAAATAAAAAGGAGGGCATTCTCCTTATGTTTATGTTTATGTCACTGCCTCTAATTTAATAGAAAGTGTCATATGGTTGGCCATTTATTATCCATTAATCCATTAAGTATCTCAGCTGTTGTGCTTCGTAATTAATTGTCGTTATGTATGAGATACTTTTGCAGTTATAAAGCAGAAATGAATCATCTTGTCTTAGAAATGTGGATTCATTGGACATCTGTTAAATTATGTTTTCTCTATGCAATACTAATTAATAAGTAAGTGTTGTTGGATCAACATAGCCCCACATAATAGTTTTAAGTTCACTGTTCAAGAGCAGCTGTTCTAGTATCTGATTGGGGGGTGGGGGTTGGAGGGTGATGCGTCTGGTGGAAATATTAAACTCAGAGAGCTTTGGGTTTTGGTTTTGATGGACCCTCAGGCATTGATTGATCCCCTATTGTGTGTATGCTCAATGAATGAAGATAAGAGGAATTGCTTAAGTGATATTTTGTGTACATGGTTAAGTTTAGATACCAGATCATTTCTTCCTCAATTGTTGGGGATTCAGCAGTATTTTAATCCATATGTGATTATGTTACTGGAGAAATTGTCCAAGCCCTGAAAACCCATTTGTAGAAAAGTCATTCAGCCAGCTTTAAGAAAAAAAAACTTAATTGTTTTAAAGTACCATGTTGCTTTTTTAAATAGCCTTTAAGGGGCACCTGTGTGGCTCAGTTGGTTAAGCGTCTGACTTTTGGTTTCAGCTCAGGTCATGATCCTCACAGTTTGTGAGTTCGAGCCCCACATCGGGCTCTGTGTTGACAGTGTGGAACCTGCTTGGGATTCTCTCTCTCTCCCTCTCTCTCTGCCCTTCCCTGACTCGCTCTGTCTCCCTCTCTCAAAAATAAATTTAAAAATTAAATAAATAAATAGCCTTTGAGAGACTGTTAAAATACAAGCCTTCAGATGGTAAAATTGTACTCCTAGGAATGTGCCATTCCTCGAAGCTTTGTTAAATTTATTTTGTTTTCTTTCTTTTTTAACTGGGGAGGAAAACCTGTATATGCATGCCAAACAAGCATTGGTTGATCTGGTTTCAAACTACTGTGTCTTTAATAGTATTTTGTTCAAAATAAAGTAATCGAGACATCATCTATAAGAGATTTTTATAAAGATTTAAGTATAAATCAGCTCTTCCTAAGGGATGAGTCTGTAGGGCCTTATATTTTGGCATATATGATACAATCTGTTCTCAAACTAGTGTTGTCCTTGAGGCCCATGAAGAAGCAAATGCAGAACATTCTACAGTCCAAGGCCCACAGAACTTCTACAGGAAAATAATGTGCACTGAGGATGAGCTCATACTCAGATTAAAATCCACTCTATGATACAATGCTACCCTAAAGGAGAATCAGCTGAAGTACCATTTCTAAAACTGGAGGCAGTAGAACAAGTCAAAAAAGAGATGAGATAGTCATCTAAAGAGAAAAAGAATAGAAAATATAATGAGAGAACAAGTCACTAATAAAGAGCACACAAATTTGAAAAAAACTAAATTGAACCTCATTCAATATAGATACATTCCTGAAACATTCTATATAAATTGAATTTTTATAAGTTAGATAAGAAGGAATCTAATTATTGGTTCCTAATCAAGTCATACCAAGTATCTTCCCTTTGCAGGGCTTGGGTGTAATCAGGTGCTGCACGGTCAGAAAGGGCCCTGGGGATTGAGTGTGATGCTCCCGTCTTCTAAGAGATTTACTTCTCACGAGAGGGGACATTTTCTAGTTGTGCGCTTTTCTACATTTGTACTTACAAGGAACTGAGAAAGACTTAAAATTTAAATACCTCTACTGTAAATATCTTTCATTCTTCATCATTTAAATAGTATTTGAAATCTTAAAAAAAAAAAAAAAAAAAAAAAAAAAAACTCTAGCCTGCAGTCAAATGTAGCATGCTACCCAGCCTCATTCACAGCAGGGTGAGCGTCATCTTTCCACTTGATGGTTTCTAAGTAACGTTTAATTTTAATTCCTTTACTGTCACTTAGGATAGGAGAAACATATTTCCAGGGTTGTTGTTTTTTAATTTGGGAAGGGGTTTTGTTGTGTTCTACTAATGTGTATTTCTTAGAGTTTCTTTAAGATTTGTGATTCTCCTCACTTATAATGAGTTTTTCCAGTTTTTATTTTGCCTTAGGATGTGTTACTTGTTGGTGCAGTGCTCTTAAGTCCATTTTAAGAGCACTTGAAATTTCAAAAAGTATGGTAGCACTGACATTTTTAAAATGTGTATTAACAACCTATTCATATAAACTAGTTTCATAGTGAACTTAGAGCCAAGATCCATTTGAATGATGTTAACCCTGCTATTTTTGGACTTTTGTTACATGATTCACTGATTTATGGCACAGGAGCTCCAAATACTTCCTCTCTGGGTCTCCATGGAAAAGTATTTTTAAGAGGAATGTATTTCTCACTGATCTCATACTTCCTCAGTAAAATCACCGTGTCATGTATCTCCTGGTGAGAAGTTTTTTGAAAAATGTAAGCTATGCGAAAAATAGAGGTTATTACTGAAATATTATTTTAAATGATCATTTTTAATATCATTATCAGCTTTCCAGCCTGGAGGTATTTCTTTACTTTAAAACATTTTCCTGAATTATGTCTTGAATCAATTTGGCAGAAATAATTTATTAAAATATTTTCTTCTTTGTCTATACTCATGCCCTACATGATTTCTCTCCCTTTACAAAAATACTTTTTGTCTCTGTGTGAAATGTTGTCCATACTCTAGAGCAAGGGAGTGGTATAAAGAAAACACATCTAAAACTCCGGCGATAGGGCAATTATTATGTGAACACATGCATTCTGAAATTGCCCTGTAAAACCGGGAGACATGAAGAGGGGAAAGGAGACTGGCACTGCTTGAATCCGTGCTGAGTGCCAAGTGTGGTGTTAGAACTTCTCGGGTGCTTCAGTCTTCACAGCCACAGTGGGTATAGCTAGTATTCTTCCCATTTTAAGATGAGGAAACTGAATCTCAAACAGGCTAATTTGATTCATCTGAAGTCAGAATTCCAGCTCAAGTCCAGCTAGCTCCCAAAACCACATATTCATTTCATAATATAACTCTTGGATCTTGGAACTAGAGTGGGCTTTAGAAATAATCTAATTTAAGTCTCATTTTGTCAGGATATAGGGGCTCAGAGTAGCAAAGTAACTTCCCATAGATCATTCACTACTTAGTAGCATTGTTTTATGCTGTAGTCAACATAAAAAATTGTGTTAATTCTTTCGAAAATTACTTTTTAAGGAGTGATCCTGTGAAGTATAGAAATAGCACAGCTACATTTACCTTTTAAGATAAAGTAATAATGCAACTGAGAAATATACTTACATGTTGTATTGTTTCCTGTTGCTGTTATAACAGGTTAACGCAAATTTGGTGGCTTAAAACAATGTGAATTTCCTGTCCTTCAGTTCTGGATGTCAGCAAACTAAAACCAAGGTGTCAGCAGGGTTGCGTTCCTTTTTGAGGCTTTAAGGGGAAATTTATTTCATTGCCTTTTCTGTCTTCTTGAAGCCGACTATGTTCCTTGGATCATGGCCCCATCACTCTGACTCCTTGACATCCCCTACTGATCTTCCTGCTTCCCTCTTGTAAAGCCCCTGTGATTATATCCAGCCCACCCATATAATCACCCCATCTCAAGAGCCTTAACTTAATCACACCTGCAAAGTCCCTTTTACCATATAAGAACATATTCACAGGTTCCAGGGATTGAGATGTGGACATCTTTAGAGGAATAGGCCAGTATCCTGTCCACCACACACATACACACCTACCTGCCTCTGTGTGCATTTAGATATCACGCATAAATTAAAACACTTCTTGAAGCACCTGGGTGGCTCAGTGGGTTGAGCGTCCAACTCTTGGTTTCGGTCATGATGTCACGGTTCATGGGTTCAAGCTCTGCATCAGGCTCTGTGCTGACAATGCGGAAACTGCTTGGGATTCTCTCTTTCCTTCTCTCTCTGCTCCTCCCACGCTCTCTCTCTCTCTCAAAATAAGTAAATAAACTTAAAAAAAATTAAAACGCTCTTGTCCAGAGTCATCTTGGAATTAGACATTCTGGACAAATAAGTTTTCGGTATCACTATAACCAAATCGTTTTAAAATTTTCCTTAATATATGGAAAATGTTCTAAAATATACTGTCTTCCCAGCCTTTGAAGACAGTATTCTCAATATAATTTTACCTCTCCTTGATGAATGATAGCTATCATTATAAACATCAGTATTGAACTATGCTTCCAAAACAGCAATAAATGCAAATGCAGGTGTAGGTTATGTGATACACAGAACTCATTGAGAATTAAGCCCTGCAGTAGAGCTGGAAATTCCTTTATGGTCATTTTTTTATCATTTGTTTTTTTGTCAGAAGGGTGAAGTGAAGGATGTACTGTTGTCCAGCCCCCTGAACAAGATAACATGATGGGCTTTCTATAAAATTGAGTCAGTTACGAGCAGCCTTCTGTAGGATGAGGGTGGGAGATGAGTGCTTTCTTAGCCTCTAAAAATCGTCTAACATGTGCACATCCCTTGATATTTGTCAATATTCAAAATATCATTTTTGATTTCTGCATCACTAATGTCTAAAAGGACTGCAGACAATTCTTTATCAGTTTGCATGTGTTCTTGTCTCTCATTTCCCCTGGTTTTGTTGATAGGGTCTGGAAGACAATGCTGACTGTTTCAAGAACTGTCATTAGCAAGGTTTTGCCTTGATTATGGAACTCTTTTGCTGATCTGACCAGGCCACATATTTTTAAATTTTCTTTATTATTTAAATAGGCAGTAACAATAATAAAAATGTTTATGTTGGAGTACCTGGCACGTATTGAGTACTTACTAAATATTTATTATTTTTTATTATTGGTTTAACCTATATGAAATCTTTTCTGAACTAATATTTTAATCTATAGGACAATTTAGTAAAGTAACATTTGGGTACAAAAATATTAAAAATATATCCTGCTTTCTCAGGTTATTCTCCACAGTTTTCCAGTTTTCAGTCTACTGTAAGTTATGGTTCTAAAATCTTCTTGTATCTAAAGAACAATAAGATGTTACAACCCCTCAGAAAGATACTTGTCTCTTTGAGCACTAGCCAGTGATTTGTTAGCATTTGTTCAGCAAACAATGGACTCTTTCTATGTGCCAAGCACTGCACTGGACGTCAGTTGAAAGAAGAGACTTTCATGGGTAATTCCCGGTTTGATGAGGAGGTCCAGGAGGTCCTGTGGCAAGTGTGGTAGCAGAAGTAGGAGTGTGATAAGGGAACCCTGAAGAAGTTATTGTTTACTTTACAGTAGGTAAATATGTAACACTTCTTAAAACTCTGGGATCATCAGTTTTTTTATCCAATTCAAATAGTGGTATTTGTGAAAAATAAACTCAAAATAGAATAAAAACACAAATGCGAGACCTGAAACTGTAAAACTCGTAGATAAAGACCCAAATGTGAGACCCCAAACCATAAAACTCCTAGAAGAGAACACAGCGGTAATTCCATTGACATTGGCTGCAGCAACATTTTTCTAGATACGTCTCCTAAGGCAAGGGAAAATAAACTGTTGGGACTACACCAAAATAAAAAGCTTTTGCACAACAAAGGAAACCATCAACCAACAAAAAGGCAGCCTACTGAATGGGAGAAGATATTTGCAAATGATATATCTCATAAAGGGTTAATATCCAAAATGTATAAAGAATGTATATAACTCAACACCAAAACAAACCAGAAAACACAGTCTGATTAAAATATGGGCAGAGGACCTGAGTAGACACTTTTCCTAAAGAAGCATACAGGTGGCAAGATGCTCAGCATCACTAATCATCAGCCACTGTGGAAAACAGTATGGAAGTTCCTCCAAAAATTAAAAATAGAAATACTTATGATTTAATAATAACAACTACTGGGTATTAACCCAAAGAAAATGAAAGCACTAATTTGAAAAAATATATGCAACCCAAGTGTCCATTAATAGATGAATGGATAAAGGAGATGCGATGATATATACATACACACGCGCGCGCGCACACACACACATAGATACACACAATAGAATATTAACCATAAAAAAAGGATACAATCTTGCATTTGCAGCAACATGGATGGACCTGGAGGCTATTATGCTTAGTGAAGGAAGTCAGACCGAGAAAGACAAATATCATATGATTTTACTTACATGCACAATCTAAAAAAATAAATGAATAAACAAAAGGCAGAATCAGACCTATAAATACAGAGAATAGACTGATTGATGGTTAACAGAGGAAAGGGGTTGGGGGACAGGCAAAATGGGTGAAGGGGAGTGGGAGATCCAGGCTTCCACCTGTGGAGTGAATACGTCACCAGAATAGAAGGCACAGCGTAGGGAATGTCATCAATGATACTGAAATAGCGTTGTATGGTGACAGTTGTAACAGCACTGTGTGGTAGCTACACTTGAGGTGAGCAGAGCATAATGTATAGATGTGTTGAATCACTGTGTTGCACACCTGAAAGAAATGTGACATCGTCAACTATACACACACAAAAAATATTTTAAGGTGCTCTCTGTGGGAGCCTGCAGCATTAGCACATGTAGGAACGATCAGCCTACCTGTTTGATTCAGTGTGGTTTCTTTATGAATATCTGTTGGGACAAAAGCTAACAAACGTCACTAAAGTAGATCCTTTAATCAGTATTACAAAATATTGAAATGTAAAGCCTTCTCTGTCCAAAAAATCTGCAAGATTCTTTGCAAACTCATGCTTTATTTTTCTTCCAACCATACTTCACTTTTATTTTATTTTTTTTTTATTTTTTTTTAACGTTTATTTATTTTTGAGACAGGGAGAGACAGAGCATGAACGGGGGAGGGTCAGAGAGAGAGGGAGACACAGAATCTGAAACAGGCTCCAGGCTCTGAGCTGTCAGCACAGAGCCCGACGAGGGGCTCGAACTCACAGAGTGCGAGATCGTGACCTGAGCCGAAGTCGGCCGCTTAACCGACTGAGCCACCCAGGCGCCCCCATACTTCACTTTTAATATCTCCACTTAAAACAGAGTCAACAGTAAAAACAACCTAATTAGAAAACAGGCAAAAAACCTGAAGATCCTCTCTCAAAAAAGAGGGTAGCCAGATAGCAAAAAAAAAAAAAAAAAACACGTGAAAAAGTGCTCAACATCATTAGCAATTAGGGAAATGCAAATTAAAACCACAATGGTACCACTTCACCTAATCAGAATGACTGAAATAAAGCATCGTACACTAAATGCTGGCCAGGATGCTAAGTGAAACTGGATCACACTGCTGGTAAGAACGTAAGATGGTTCAGCTGCCCTGGAAAAAAGTATGGCAGTTTCTTATAAAACTAAATATGAGCTTATCATATAACCCAACAATCACACTCTTGGGCATCTTATCTCAGAGAAATGAAAACTTACATTCACACAAATACACACACACATGTTCATGACAGCTTTACTTGTGATAGCTGAAAACTGGAAACAATCCATTTGTCCTTCAGTAGATAAATGGCTCAACAAACTGGTACATCCATACCATGGAATGCTACCGCGCAATAAGAAGGAACAAACTATTGATACATGCAACAACTTAGATGGATCTCATGGGAAATGTGCGAGTAACAAGAGCCAATTTCAAAAAGTTCCATCCTATATGATACCACTTATATGACATTCTTGAATGACAAAATCACAGAGATGAGGAACAGAGTAGTGGCTGTCAAGAATTAAGGAAGGAAAGGGTTTGGAAAGTGACCTTTAAATGGTAGCACAAAGAGTGTTTGTGAAGGAACTGTTCTGTATCTTGGCTGTGATGGCGGTCATACAGATCTACGTGTGATAAAATTGCATAAAAACACGTGTACATGAGTGCGTATAAAACTGATGATAAATGGAAAAGGTCAATGGACTGGAAAAGGTCAATGGACTGTATCAGTGTGAGTTTCCTGTGATGTGATATTACAGTTATGCAGGATGTTACCATTGGGGAAAAGTGGATGAGGAATATAGTGTGATCCATTGGTATTGTTTTGTGTGTGGTTTTTTTTAATGTTTATTTACTTTTTGAGAGAGAGAGAGTCAGAGCATGAGCAGGGGAGGGGCAGAGAGAGAGAGAGAGAGAGAGAGAGAGACAGAATCCGAAGCAGGCTCCAGGCTCTGCCCTATCCACACAGAGCCTCAAACTCACGACCATGAGATCATGATGTAAGCTGAAGTTGGACGCTTAACTGACTGAGCCACCCAAGGGCCCCAGTCAGTATTGTTTCTTACAACCTAGTGTGAATCTATAATAATCTCAAAATTAAAAGTTAAAAAAAAAAAACAACAGAGGCAATGAGGCTGACTAGGAGAGCGTGAGCTTTTAGGTCAACAAAGCTGTGTTTAAATTCTGGCTACCCCACTTACAACTGTGCGACTGCATGCCAGTCCTTTAACCCTTCTGTTTATGTTTTTCCTCCATTTTTATTGAGATATAATTAAATTTAGCACTGTATTTATTTTAGGTGCACAGCATAATGATTTGATATATGTATGTACTGCAAAATGATTACCACAATAAATTTAGTTAACATCCCTCACCTCACAGAATTACAGTTTCTTTATTTTAAAAGTGGCTACAATAATACTACTTACCTCTTTGTGTTATTTTGAGGATTAACTGGCTCGGAATAGCCAGTCAGTATCTGATAGGTTTTTAAAACATTGTATATAAAAGCCACTCATCATTTACATTGGATCATAAAAATATTCGTATTTTCATCTAGCACTTAAAGGGATAAGCCTCTGCAGAATTTTATTATTACCAGGTATTCTCTATTTCATTCAATTCTGCTCATGTCTTTATTTCTTTCTACTTTTATGGGATTAATTCTGTTCTTTTTCCTTCCTTAAACACTTACTAAATGTCTTTCTTCCTTTCTAATTTATGTATTTGAAACTATAGATTTCCCTTTGAGAACTGTTTTAGCCAAATCACAAAGTTTGTATTGACAGTCCAACATTTCATTGTCATTTAGTTATAAATGTAACTTTTTTTTTTTTGATCCAAGAATTATTTGAAAAATGTGCTTTTCAGTTTCCCAAACATTTGATAGGGGATCTTTATGGTCTTAATAATTCTTTGAGATATGTTAAGCTTCCTTTGTGGCTTAGCATGTGATCAGTATTTATAAATGTTTCTTATATGCTTGGAAAAGAATATATATTCTTTGTTGAGTGTGGAATTTTATCTTCAATCCCTTGATTTTGTTAAATTGGTTTTCATATTTTCAGCATCCTTACTACATTTTCTTTCATCTGCGTGACCTCAGTTCCTGCAGCGAAATGTCCCTCTGATTGTAGATGTCTCATTTTTCTCCTTACAGTTCTGCTGAGTTTCACTTCTTATATTTTTGGGTGTCTTGTTAGGTACAGCAGATCCAGAATTGTTACGTTTTTCTGATGAATTGTTCATTTTATCCTAATGCATTGATTATCTTTCTGCATTTTACCTTAAACATATATTTGATCTGATAGTAACATAGCCATTTAGGCTCTCTTTCGGTTGGTGTTTGCATAGTTTATGTGCTGAGGATTTAGAATTCTCAGGGGATACATTTTTCTCCCCACCAGAGCCCAGGCTTTCTCCAGCAAGTGTCTTTGCTGTGTCTCCCAGAAGGCATTATCTTTTCAAGTCCATCCACTCACTAAAAGACTAGCTGCTCACATGTTCTAATCTATGTAAGGGCTCTCAATCCCAACCTCTTGCCACATGCAGACCTTAGGTTTCACCTTTTTCCATGAGGGCATCAAAACCCAAGCCTCCATTTTAATCTAGACTGGGTACTGTCCTTCACCCCCTCCCTCTTACCCAAGTCCTGCCCCTGGCAACGACACTGTCAGCTCATGTGCTTACTGTAATTTTTGGTTTTCAGTTCTGGCCTCTGGGGATTTCTGTGAAAATTCAGCTGTGTATTTTTTTAAATGTTACTTACATTTTCTTCAGCACTGGTAGGTGTTTGGAATGTGTTTGTGTGGAAGGGATGTCAAGGTTATCTATAAGGTCCAGCCTGTTACTAGGACAGTTCTTATTAGGAATACTGATCTAGCCTGAAAATGGCACTGTGTTGTCTAATAATTACAGAAGACTGGATCTGTCCTTTCTGAGTCTTGATATTATATGAATTAAGTAAAGGTGATGTTTGAGCAGATGCTGGATACCCTGGGAGGTAGCAACACATACAAAATTCTGCCACGTAGTTTTTGGTTCAGAGCCATTTTTAATTTAGGGGACCAAAAGATTGGTCTTTAAAACACTAAGGGTTTTTTTTTTTATATTTCAACTTATAAATCTGAGAACGTTTATAAACATGATATTAATGAATAACATTAAGATCTTATTGTTGCTTACATAAGACTCTTAGAAAACAGAGTTTTACCAGAGTTACAAAACTGATTTAGACTTAGCTTTTTAATTAAGTTCTTGAAAAATGTTATAAACATGTTTCAAAATTATACCTAAATGACGTGCAGTGGTGATAGAACTATTATAGGGAAGAGAGACTACACTAATATTACATTAAAATATAGAATTTAAGGAGAAGAAGTTTCATAAATTGTAACCAATACAGTTTTTTATAAACTAGGTATATTATTTACATGCATGCCTAATTTGTGTTTTTAAACCATGACAGAAAAGAATATTTATGTCCTTTTTATAGTGTTCCCATGCTATTTTGAACTTCAAAATACACAAAATCCTTAAAACAACAGGACTCCAACAAGTTTCTTTTGAAATTTTTATGTTTGAAATTTATTTTTTCTTTGAAATGTTACTTTTATTTTAGAGAGAGAGAGCAGGCATGCATGAGTGGGGGAGAGGGACAGAGGGAGAGAGAGAATCTGAAGCAGACTCCACACTCAGCACAGAGCCCGACGTGAGGCTCGATCCCATGACCCTGGGATCATGACCTGAGCCGAAATCAAGAGTCCTATGCTCAATTGACTGAGCCACCCAGGCACCCCTTTGAAATGTTTTTAGAAGCCACAGCTAGTTTTTCTCTTACGAACATTCCTACACTTGTACCAAGAGCAAATTCAGTCCCCAGAACACTAGCTAATCGATAGGACTCTTCATCAAAAGCAAAAGGATATGATTTTGCTGTTGGGGGTTATTTAGTTCTCTGTGCCCAGAATAACAAGTTCTAAAATAATGATTTTGTTTCTTGATGCTTCTCAGGTGCCTAAGGAATAATTAAGTATATGGTTCTACCAGTGACCCTTGGATTATTTTGTCTAATAAAAAGTATGTCTATTTATAATAACATTACATTTTCTTCTAGGTTACTTTCCGGACAAGAATCTATCACTGTAATATTAACAGCCAGGGCGTCATCTGTCTGGACATCCTAAAGGACAACTGGAGTCCAGCGCTAACCATTTCTAAAGTTCTCCTCTCCATCTGCTCACTTCTTACCGATTGCAACCCTGGTAAGAGACTTAATCCAATATTGAATTCAAGTCTATTAAAGACTTCAATGTCAGACCTTAGGAAATTGTTTACTTTACTACCACCACCACCACTGTAACTACTGTTATTACTATTGATTTTAAATTTCCATAATATCTAACTGCTTTCTTTTTAAATTGGGTCTTCTCATTAGTCTTTTTGAGACCTATTATTTGCCGAGAAGGAAAAAGCACAATGTGATAAAAATTAATGAAAAATCATTTTGGATAGGGAAGTGCTTTTACAGAATGCATTACATTCTGCTGGCAAATAATAATAAAAATTCAAATTGAATAGCTTAATCTTTAATTAGATGCCTACCAGAAGATGTTAATTTGAGAAATGTGGGCTATTAAAATCTGATAACAACCAAGCAGCACCACGCAGACATGACCTTGTTGGCATTTTAATAACCATGCGTCCTTTCAAGCTAATAGAACAAAAAAGCTGAATGGTCTTCAACTAGGAAATACAACTTCCCAGGAAAACTAAAGAGAGTTTATGACGAAGCCTTTATGGCTTGCTGGTGTGCTTAATGCTGAAAGTTTTTACTTTCTGTGTCGTCGCAGATGTATGATTATGTGTTTGACCAACTCCTTTTAACTAACAGACAAACCCAACTGCCAAATTTTTACGTATCTGGGTTTATTTTGGAAACTACAAAAATCTAAAGTAGCTACAGAGTTTTCATTTATGTTTTTAATGAGAAATTCTTCTTTGAGTATTTAATTAGTAGTGTTAATATTTTATAAGATTCTATCTTCCACATTCAGGAATAAACTTTATTCACTAGATAATTGAAGTTTTAGACAAGAGAGAAATGACAAAGGGGAATCAGGGTCTCTCTTAAGCTCCTGTCTGGTTTATAAAACATGAAGAATTTACAATCTGTTCAATTTTTAAAACTTTTAAAAATAAGGACATATAAAAATACTTCCACCAAAAGAAACATAAAATATAATTATGCAAGATCATTATAAAATACTTTTAAATTATTTCATACTTTTACCCCAGATAGCGAAGTTCATTAATGCTGCACTAATTTAAAACTGAATGACAAATAGTGTGTTTTTTCTCCTTATTACTATTTCAATCCCATTTGTCTGTATGACTGTGTGTAACTTCATTTGGAGGTAATGTCATAAGAAGACATTTTTTGTGTGATAGAGGCTTAAGCCCAGTGGTCCTCCTGGAAATGTTGGAACATGGAACTATATCTGTCTCCCCTCTCCCAACAGAGGACTTCTGGGCTTTGCTGAAATTTAGAGGGAGTGGTTTTTTAAGAAAAAAACACTTATCTTGAGAAGTAAGTCACCCATACAAGAAACTTTTGACATGAGACCATCATGCTATACACCTTAAACTGCTAGTGTTAGGTGTCAGTTATATCTCAGTAAAACTAGGGGGAGAGAAGAAACTTTTGAGGCCATACTATGCGTGAGGCACTTCTGAACACTAGACGAGTAAGAAGTCCTTCCTTCTTCCACATGGGTAAGATGTAACTGCACACTTAGAGAGAAAGCTCCGTGCTGAGAGGCGTTCCTTACTCAGCCGTAGCCAGGCCTGTTCCGTCTCCCAGCCAGTTGAAATGGTCCTATCCCCCTGAATCAGCTTGTATGTGGGAAGCTCTTCTCTGTACAGGTAATTGCTGCTTAGAGGAATACATTCATCCCACCAAAGCCTTTTCTCAGCAATCAAAAATATTTCTCTTCACTAGAGTTTTCTTTTGCTGTGTCTCAGAAAGTTACAGATATATGCTACAAAACAATAAAAGTAAAATCACCCCTGGCTAAAGCAAAATCACATAAATAAAATAGATTTTGAAAACAATAATATTGGTAGTAGGATAAGTGTAAGGGATAAAGAAAAAGTAAAGAATAAGCCTAAAGATTAAGCCTCAAGTTTGATCAACTAGATACAGCTCATCTTATCTAAGAATAGACTATTGTTTGTAAAATACGTGGCAACAAACTAAATGTTTGTACTTTAAGACATAATACAAAAATTTCCTAATTGGCACATCATCGATACGTGTGTTCACACTTCTAGAGTCTTAAAAAGAGTTTTTAAGTCAAAATGGCCTTTCTTTTGTTTAATGGGTTTACTTCACACCCTTTTCTGGTACACTTCCAATGTGTAGATTTTTTTTCCCCCAGATTTAAGTTAAACTTCAACCTAACCTATCTTCAAATTACCACAAATATAAGTTTGATAGAATACAAATAAATACGATTTTCCTATACTAAATCTGTAGAGCTAGTTTAACACCAGAAATGCTGTCAGCTCTGAAGTAGGTTTTGCATAAGGTTTTGCACCAATTTTCAAAGTGCTTTTCTCACTCTTCTCTCCACATAAACTTACTCTTTTAATCTTTTTCATACTCTTCTCATAATTTACACTTGTCTCTTACTTAAAGAATTTTTGGTCTATTCAGAAATAAATTTTAAAAGTTCGAGGGTGGGGCTGTACATCCTTACAGCATGGTATTTATAGTCCACAGATACAGATTTTAATACCAGCTCCACTGTTAATTAGTTGTGTGACTTGCTCTGGGCGCTTCACTTTCCTCAGACTCCGTTTCATTTACAAAACAGAGATAACCATCAGCCCTACCTAAATCACGGGATTCCTGTGAGGTACACATGCAAGCCCTCTGTAAACAATCATGGGCTGTTGTTCATGTCATTTCCCAGGGTACTTAGGACTCCAAATGGGCATACATTCAGTGGCTGACAAATACCTACTCGGTTGAGTTTAACTGAGAGAAGAGAGTATTGAATAATCTCTAAACACCACCACCTCAGCACTGACACTCTTGGGTTTAAACTCTGGAAAAAGCCTAACCTTCAATTAGTAGTCCCTATTGCATTATTTCCTAGGAAGGATTATCTCGCGGGTGGCAAAATGTCCAACAGTCACCAGCCAGTTGACGGGTGCACCGGTGATAATCATTCTGTTCCCAATGCAACGGTCTAGGTAGGTCTAACTGCTGGCCTTGATAGGGCTGTTCACACTTCACAGTGGTGTTCATTGATCCTGCCAGAGCACTCTTATTTGTCAGACTCTCCCTGGCTGCCAGAGTCTGTCTGTGTCACACTGCTGAGGAACAGAATGGCAGCAGAAAGGAGTAGAAGTTGATAAGCTCCAAAGGCCCACACTGGCCTTCCAAGCTCCCGGAGTTTAGTCCTCCTTGGTGAACATGATTTAATCCAGGAATTGCTGTCATTTAGAGTACTAATCAGATTTCCATCTTTCATGGAATGCTCTTATCTGTCAATACTCTCTTCTCAAGCATATACAAAATTTAAGCTCTGTTCTGTTTGATTGTATCTTTTGAAGTTTGTGCTATTTGTGGTTGTTTTTTTAAACTCTTAGATGTTTATCATATTCTTTATATGAAGTCTGGTTATTGTTTCAAATATGCTTATCTTATGGTCTTCAGACCTAAAAATAATGGGTGTTTTCCCTCATAAAAAATGAACTATCCTGAGAACACTGACAATTATGAAATAAAACAAGGAGGTCAACGGTTTTCCTGTATCAGATGCTTTATTTACGGAGTAACTTTCAGAAGTATTTCTAATCTTTTTTTCCTCTTTTTTTTTCCTGAAAAGTATATCAATCTGGATGTTATCTGGCATTATTTTTTTTAACCTCAGTTCGACTTTCTTGCTCTATTGCTGTTGCTATCTAAAGTGTTATAAGCTTGTTTTATTCGGAATGTAATTCTGATACTGTATCATTTAAAAATTATCCCCCAAATGTATGGCTTTTATGGGATAATTGGAAATTTGAAAATGAGCTTTTGATATTAAGGAATTACTGCCAGAAATTTTTAGGCATAGTAAAACAGAACTGTCATGAAGTTTTTACATATCCTTACCTTTTAGAGATAGGGAACTACTTGCAATAAAGTCCTTTGATATCTAGAATTTGCTTCAAAATAATCCAGAAAGATTAGATTGGAAGTAGATAAGGATGTGGAGGATACGAGATCGACCATTGTAATCGTTGAATGATGAGTGATGAGCACACTGGGGTGGGGGGGGGGGGAGGCTTCATTATACTCGTTTGTCTACCTTTGAATATGTCTGAAGTTTTCCATGATAAGGATTTCCTCGTAACTGCCGAAGATGAGCAGCAGTGTAGTCTGTAAAAGGCGTGTGATTTGGCCCTTTTGCTCTGTGGGAGAATCGTTTGGGCCCTGACCCTCACCCTCTGTATTCCATTCCCTATCATTTGCCTTCCAACTAAAGACTGCCTCATGGTTCAGCCTGGGCCATCAGGGTCCTGCATTCACACAACCATAAAGTCTTTGTCTGCCACTCTTCAAACAGGCAGAACCGTATAGGCCAGGTCAAATGAAAATGCTCTGAGCACACCCACAAACATCAGTGCCCAAGATGGATGAGCTCTTCCCCCTCCCCCCAGCACCTTCCAAATAAAAATCAAGTATCAGTTACTCCCCGTCTTAGATTTATGCGTATCTTTTATTAAAACAACAAATAGAACTAAGAATGGCGCTAATTAACCCTCAGCCTTACACAGTGATTAAGTCGAGGGTGAGCACAGCTGCAGCGTCATTGGCAAGAGCTTTATTCTTCGCAAATGGACTGAGCAAATGGAAAGAGGAATTTGCTCCCAGTGGCTCTTTTATAGTGTTCTATAAAAGGTCGGAGAATGGCTCCTTCCTTATTCTCCAACTTCATAGCCCTTTGTTTCAGATCACTTACAGCCCAGTTTTCAAACAACTGATAAATACAATCCTTATCCATACATTGTCTCATATACCTTAACTTTGATTGTTATTAATCGCTTGTCTTTGACCTGGTTATGACTGGATAACAAATTGTGTTACTAACCATTAAAATGTTATAATTGGTAATGACTACTAGAGGGTGGGGACCATAAAGTAGAATTAATTATTTCAACACAGGCATATTTGTGTAGATTATTTACACTAAGTTTGTGAGCTATTACACTGATGAAAGGTATATAAACAGACTTTTAAGAGGATTCTACTGCCTGCTATAGCAACATGAACTTGGCTTCTACACATTCTACTCTGCTACACTTGAGAACTGGCAAAGAACAATTTCTTTAACTGAAATTAAGATAAAGCTGTAAAAATGATAAGCCTACCTGTTTTCAAGGCAAGCTATCTTAGCAGGAATGCAAAAAAAAATTTTTTTTCTGTAGGAGGTATTAAATATGGATACATAGACCTAAGGTTTCTCCTAATGCCTATGACTTTTTTTTAAAGTGAGAAAATTTATAAAGTAGAAATATATGGTACGACATACAGCTAACTTGAAGCTGTTTTCTTTGTGAAGAATTGGCTCTCCTCTAGAATGTCACATGGTAAATTCCAAAAGTCCTTGTAATTGGTACTTCCAAATATGGATATAGATAGGCTGTAATCCATAGTCCTGTAACTTCTCTGACACCTTATGTAAAGGAAAGCTATAGTTCTATGTAGATAGTCAATCTACCCGGTATTTTAAAAACCGGGAGAGTACATAAAGTCCAAGAAATGTATAAAGGACTTTGGGTTCCAACTCCGTATTATCTACAGAATCCTGGGACACTGACCCCTCATGCACTACAGGTTCCCATAGACTCCCTCGGATCTGTTTGGAAATAGGCCTTCCATGGTGTGGAGGTCCTAGAAGAACCAAGGATTCATTGCAAGGATGAATAAAATCAGGAATACACATCATTAAACGGAGAAGAACATTTCTGTTTTGTGCATTAAAGAAGTTTTTGGGTACCTGGGTGGCTCAGTCAGTTGTGTCCAGCTTTGGCTCAGGTCACGATCTCATGGTTCGTAAGTTAAAGCTCCACGTCGAGCTCTTTGCAGACAGCTCAGAGCCTGGAGCCTGCTTTGGAGTCTGTGTCTCCCTGTCTCTCTGCCCCTCCCCCACTCATGCTCACTCACTCTCCAAAATAAATAAACATTTCCAAAAAAAATTTCACAGAAGTGATTCTGTACTATCATAAATTTGGGTTTTAAAAAAAAAGTATCAATTCTGTTTACCTGTATATTTATAAATGTGTTTCCTTACCTTGTCATTCTGTAAAAAGGAACTTTTTAGTTGTGTTACAAGGGATACTAGTGTATAACAATGTAAACTAAAAGATCCTATTTTATGGTCCTTTATCAAAAATGATTTTCAAGAAGCACCTACGTGCCTCTGTCAGTTAAGTGTCCGATTCTTGATTTCAGCTGAGTTTGTGAGCAGCACTGAACATGGAGCCTGCTTGGGATTCTCTCTCTCTGCCCCTCCCCTGCTCACCTTGTCTCTCTCTGTCTCTCTCAAAATAAGTAATTAACATTTAAAAAAAAAAAAGAATGAGGGGCACCTGAGTGGCTCAGTCGGTTAAGCGTCGGACTATTGCTCCGGTCATGATCTCGCAGTCCATGAGTTCGAGCCCCACGTAGGGCTCTTTGCTGACGGCTCAGAGCCTGGAGCCTGCTTCGGATTCTGGGTCTCTCTGTCCCTCCCCCACTCATGCTCTGTCTCTGTCTCTCAAAAATGAATAAACATTTAAAACTTTAAAAAAAAAAAAAAAGAATGATTTTCTAAAAAACACAGAATGAGAAAAGAAAGCTAAAATTATTTGATCATGGGTTTAGGTTTTGGATTGCCAGGTAGTGAAACAAGTAAAGAGAACTTGAGTCAGAGTTGTCTGGAAAGGATTGGTGGCTTCACTATGTAGGGGAGTGATGATTCCATGACAAAGCAAGTGTCCTAATCAGCCCTTGATATTTTTGCTTTGTGTAGGCAAATCTTTATTTAACATAGCCATCAGTTTTATATCCTTCCTGAACATCCAGTTTGCCTAGTCTAAAAGAATATTACCAAAAAAAAAAAAAAAAGGAATATTACCTGTTTATTATTTTTTTGACATGTTGTCCAGAAATGCTGACCTTTACAAAAACTTTATTACTTTGCTCAGTTAAATATATCTGCTTGGTAGGTTTGATTCTTTTAAAGATGGTAAAAACTATACCTTATTTGCAGATATCTGAGTTGCATTCAAAATATGCCTGTAAAGTTTTACCTTCATATCTGATCTAAAGGAAAGACCCATTGGAGAAATCACTCTCCTTGAGTAAAGAAGAAAATACAACCGTGTATTTATGATGCCTATGTTCGTTTTTCTCACTTGTTTCCTTACCTCTGACCCAGGAAGTAGCTCTGAACCAGGTAATAACTGTGCTTCCAGCATGGTTAAAGCAGGAAGATGAATCCCTAGGGTAGCAATCTATAATATCTTTCCTGGTTTTGTTTTGTTTTTTTACCATTATAGAGCTGTCCGCTTATCCTTTGTGAGATTCTGATTGGCTTGTCCTATAACAGGAGTAAAATCTCACCAATTCAGTATAATTAGGATGTCAGATAAAATTTTTTAATAATTGTAGGAAATTTTAAATGAGTGAAGACCTATTAAGCACATGTAGGAAATACTAGTAAAATGTTTAAGCTACATGGCCTTAGACTCTGCTTTACCAAGGACAGGAATGAAGTGGGTTTTTCACATAAATAAAATAGAGAAAATGATTATAATGAGCCCTAATGTATTCCTCACTCAGCCTCAAAACTTACCTTTATTTAGGGTTTAGGTATTTTTTACAGGTTATCTAGGCCTTCTTTCAGACAGGCTAAATATTCTTAGATAATATTGCTTGACACTATTAATTTTCATGGCAACCCTTTTTAAAAGAGATAATACAGTAAACTTCAGAATAGGTCTCTGCATTCGAATTACTGTTAATATTTGTTACTCAAGGGTACAGTATGTGTTGTTTTGGAAAGTAGGCTACTGGTAAAGTTTGGTTTTCTTTTTAAGGAGAAATGATATTAAAACAGTTAAATAATATATATTTGAAAATATAACAATGCACTATAGTGTTTTAATATGGAAATTTAAGAGTTCTGAAACAACATAATAAAAATCCTCTAACTGTCCAGAAATTTATTTGCATGGACAAAAAATCTGGATGATTGAATAACATGTTGCCTTTTTAATTTAGATATTTGAGATCATATTGTGTCTTGGGAGAAATGTTATAATTATGAAAATACGAAGAATTAATGTAACCCTACCAATGTCTGAGTCTGAGACCCTCAATTACCAGGCAGTTATCTTTATATTTCCTTACTTTCCTTACTTACAGCCTTCCATTCTGTATTTGGCCTGGGTAAAGTGCTTCCAGTAACAGCACTCAAAATAATTCTTAATTATTTTTTTAAGTGTATTTATTTATTTTGAGAGAGAGGGGAGGACAGGGGTAGAGTGAGGGGGAAAAGAGAGAATCCCAAGCAGGCTCCATGCTGCCAGCACAGAGCCCAGTGTAGGACTCAATCTCAGGAACCGTGAAATCATGACCTGAGCCAAAATCAAGAGTCAGATGCTTAACTGACTGAGCCACTCAGGCACCCCACAGTAATTCTTATTTTAAAAAAAAAGGATGCTTCTGACATGTCAGACTAATTATTCCTACACAACAGCAATAACTTCTTTCTTTTTTCCTTCTTATTTTTGTCCTTTAAGAGATCCTGGGGCTTATGGGTGTTGAATTTTTGGTTATGTCATATTGGTGAGGAATTTGCATAATAAGCAGTATAGGAGTTCCTTTAAACTACAGGCATATTTCTTTCCACAATAGGTAGTGTTCCTGGAAAGAAATCATAAATCAAAATGTTTTAGATATATTTGAAGAACTTCCTACTTAAACGAGTAGCCTATGGAGAAACCTGTTGCCAAATAAAGCATTTATAAGTTTGAATAATGAATTTATTTTTTAATAAAAATCAGTTTTTTAAATTTATCTTTTCTTGAAAATACAAGGATATTTCCCCCCTAATTCAGCACTGCCTTCCCTCTGAGAGCGTTTCCCCCAAATAAGCCATATTTTTTGCGATACTCACATACCTAGTACAGCCTATAAAAAGCCTACATAGCTGTGTGCCTGTAGGCGGGGGGTAGGTAGTGCCTTATGGGGCAGCCGCTCACGTTAGTGAGGTGTGCATCACCTTTTATTCAGAGAACTGTGCCCACACACGTACTCCAGTGACTGACTTTCTTGTCTAGACTGGCTCCCGTGATGGAAGCATGGTCATACACAGTCTAATTCAAATACATAAGGCAAGTTAGGACAAATGGAGACCTAGAGGAGATGTCTTTATCTAGCGTTGGGTACCACCATTAGATTTTTATAAGAAAAGCTCTAGGGGCGCCTGGGTGGCTCAGTCGGTGAAGCATCCGACTTTGGCTCAGGTCATGATCTCGCGGTATGTGAGTTCGAGCCCTGCGTCGGGCTCTGTGCTGACAGCTTGGAGCCTGGAGCCTGCTTCGGATTTTGTGTCTCCCTCTCTCTCTGACCCTCCCCCGTTCATGCTCTGTCTCTCTCTGTCTCAAAAATAAATAAACGTTAAAAAAAATTAAAAAAAAAAAAGAAAAGCTCTAGAAAAGATCATTCAGCTACACTGGGGAAGAGGCACCAGCCACCCCTTGTCCTCTATAGAGGATTCCTCTACCTGAGGAATATATACATTTTTATCGAATCAAGGGTCTGATAGGGCTGGTGTATTTTAATTTTAGCCTTACTCAGAATGGTTCCATTCCTGCAGGAAAAGCATCCTCTTGGTGGATTCGCACTCATAGAATTGTGGATAGCTTAGAGTTGGGATTCATATCTGAGTTCAAAATAGTCTTGTGTCCAATTTGGTGAAAGTTTTTAAGTGAAAGTTTACTGTTAATGGAGCTCTCCATTAGCTTGTTTAATTCACTGGAAAGACTATTTAAATTTATAATTATACTAGACAAAGAAGCCATTGATTTGTATATGGTATTGATTTGCATTTAGGGAACTCTGGCTATGTTGCATATTTGTAGTTTTCATATTCATAGTTTTCATGGTGGAGCTAGGATATCTTAAAGGTAAAGAAAAGGTCTAGATGTACTCCTTGATAATGTCTCAGTATTGGCTTTTCTTTTTTTCAAAATGGAAATATCTTCAGTTTTTTTCTTGCTTATTAAATTTCTCTTAAATCAACTATCCTTTAAAGATACGTGTTTAGTTTTCATTTGAGGCTCCTTGCTCTGCAAACTCAAAATTGATGGGACTTAGCAAAGTATATTTGTCAGTTAAGTTTGTCTCATTATAATTTTGGTGTAAATTTAAACACATGACCTCAATGTTTAGCCCTGGCTTTGACCTGCTTCTACTTAGCATTTCCCTGTGCATATTTATTGCCCCTTAATTAATATAAATCTGGACATGGGTATTAGCTGTTGCTACAAGTTTTCTGCTGTAAAGTCTATTGCTGTCCCTGCAATAATAACCTCTAATTTACTGGTTTGGAAGTTGATCTCATTATAAAGCTATTGTATATATTAAGCCATGATGAAAATTCCCTTCAATTTACTTTTTAGAAAATGGCATTTTGAGGTTTTCCTTTTTAGAGATCACCAGTGATTTGTTGTTGTTGTTGTTGTTGTTGTTGTTGTTGTTGTTGTTTTAGGGAAACACTAATAAGAAAATGACATGGTGTAGATCAGTACTTCTCAATTTCTACATTCTCCCAAAACTGACCTCTTCCTCCACTTAAATCAATTAATGTCTTTCTGAGTTTAGAATATAGCAAATTGTATTAGAGGTATTTTTCTCCCGTAAAGCAAGTTTTTGGCATCTGATGCTGTTTAGGGAATTGGGGAAAGCTGTTGAAGCAACACATGTGTTCTGTTGTTGCCAGTGAAAAGCTCAGAAAACACAAATAAGAAATTGAAAAGTGAAGCAGACCCTCAGTATAAACAAACACCATTCTTTACTCACATGGGAATGTGTCTTTTACTCAGAAGAGTTTACCCAAGGAATGATTCAAAGACTTTTTTTCTTTCCCTTACTTGAGGAATTTCTGACAAGTCCAGAACATTTAGTCTAGATTTTAATTAACTTTTTCTTTATGATTTCTGGAATGAAAATAATTGAGAAAGAATTGCAAGATTAATTTTTCTCATTCTAGAGTAAAAAGAGGGGTTTTTTGATGATAGGGAAAGAATTATGCAAAAATTGTATATTTTAGGTCCAAGGTCTTTCCTATTCCCCTGGATAACCTCTCCCAGTGTTTGTTTTCCATTTTTCATTCTTTACAGTTGAGGACCAGTAATAAGTTTGTCGCTCTCTGAAATTAGTCTTCTTTTCTTCTACATGTAGTCTACCTTTTTTTTTTTTTTACCATAGCACTCACTATTTGGGTTTATTTACAGCTTCTGTCAGGAGAGACTTGACTGTGTCAGGCTTCACTAAACAGTTTTAGTTCCAACAACAAGACTTACTTTTCCTGTGTCTGTTCTGTAGTCTCTTGCTCTCCACATGAACAGAAAGGTTTCCGGTGTTATTCCCAGGCAAGCATCTGCCACAGGTGTCTTTTTTATCACTTAAAATATATGTAGAAATGATGAGATTATTAAGTAGCTGACTGTGGTTCATGTCGTTCTTTCAGATCTTAAGTGCTTTTGAAACTCTTAAGTGCTCTTTCTTTGTTGGTTAATTTATTTTGCAATTTAGACTTCCGTCCTCATTCAGTTCGTATCTGTAATGTGGTGGTTTGTTAATACCATAGGCTTGTTATTGGTAAATCAAACTGTTCTAATATTTATTGTCAGAAACATCTGTACCTGGTTAGTAAATGATATAGCATGGATTTTACTTTATGTAAATTTTAAAAGTGAATACATTTTTTAAACTTGATAACAGCATAAAACGCTGTACAGGGTGTTGACTGCCCATTCGGCACTCAGAAGGGTCCCTTAGTCTAGAGGCCATGGTGCCCTGATCTCCTTTTTGTCTTAGTATGATTCGCCATGTGGCTGTCACATTCCCTTTTCTGGCGACCTTTCAGAGAGTACCATCTTCTGAAACTACTGAGACCACCCATCCAGCACTAAAGAGATCCCTCTGTGATCACAGTGACTTTTTTTTAAAGTTTATTTATTTATTTTGATAGCATGTGCGAGGGCATGCAAGCAGGGGAGGGGCAAAGGGAAAGGGAGAGAGAATCCCAAGCAGGCTGCATGCCCAGCTCAAGAGCCGAATGTGGGGTTCAACATGGGGTTCGATCTCAAGACTGAGATCATGACCTGAGCCAAAATCAGGAGTCAGATGCTTAACCAACTGAGCTACCCAGGCACCCCTGACGGATCCTTATGTACAGAGGAATTTTTAATGAAACTATTCTGTATGTTGTTAGTAGTTGGCTAATGTCCTCAGGGACCAGGTCTGGAGACTGGAGGGAATAGTGATACTCTTAAGGTGAAGCATTAGATTTTTCCTTCTGCCCACAAAAAGAAATAGCCAAAGCAGTGTAAACCACTGGGCTTTTGCTTACATTCTCACATCAGCTTGTTCATTGCTGCCTCCTACAGACTGTCTCTTTCACAAATACTAATAGAAAAAGCAATTAAGAGAAAGAGAATGAACCACATCAGAGTTCATCTATAGAGTAATATAACCCACATCATCTTTTGAAAGAGATAGGTACTGGAACTTCATGAATAGCCGTTTCCCAGCCTTTGGTGACCCTCCAGTGCTTTCTTACTCATCTTTGGCCTGTCCACATTAGCCTAGGGACTCTTTTGTGCTTTACCCTCTGGAGTCCGTAATGTAAAGGCAATTGATCTATTGCATGTGTTTTCACAGTACATATGTACAAATTCCAGCTTCACCCCGGCTCTGATTTGACTCCTCCCTCCTGCCTGAAGTGTATCCTATTCTCCATAAGAATCACTGAGCTGGAGCTAATGGCAAAGGGAAATGGACCCGCACACATTTATTTCCTCAGGACAGAGCTCTGTGGTGTATCTATCCTTGGTTAGTCCTCCTTTCTCCCTTTTCCTGTTATCCAGTCTTTTCTTTTTTATCTGTATTTATAGCTTTTTTTGTTTTTCTGCTACTGCTTCTCTTTCTTTTCTTTTTCTTACCCTAATTTCTGCTCTCCCTCTTAGTTTCCTTTAACCTTTCTTTCACCAAGGAAAAAAAAATTTTTAAGGGATATCCAAACTGTCTTTTTATTTGTTTTTATTTAAAAGAGCTTTATTTAGTATTATCTCTATAACCATATGACTTAGCTTGTAGCGTCTATTGGCCTAGTATAACCGTGGAATATTCCATTTCACTTCACATGCCAACTGATGGCTCTTGTCCATCTTGTGTGCCAGGGCAGGAATGGCCCCATCAACTCTCAAAAGGGGTATGGTGTCAACTCAGAAAATTGGCTGAACACTGTGAGTAATGCTCGAGTTGTTGCCAGTCTTAGCCAGTACATACCTTCTTAATTCCATGGCCTCTTCTTCCAGTTAAACAGTTGCTTTTTTAAATCTAGTTTGGAAAATATATTAAAGTCCTATGCTCTGTAAGTAGCGTTGCTAAAGCAGTATCACACGTGTAGGACGATAATCTCATTTTGACGTTCTGAATTGATTGTCCTGTGTACATCCGGATGGCAGGGCTTTAAGTGAAAAACACAGGAGTTAGTCTATAGTGTAAGATGGCTCATGTTATATAGCTCTAAGCTGTTGCCCCTCACTGTATTTATGCCTGACTTCTCTAAGTAACCGTGGCATACCTTTGCATGCATGCATCTTTTCAGCAAACCTTATGATGCTCCTTGCTAGATTCACCAGTGTCAGATAGAGCATGAGCACAACGAAGGTTATATTTTGCCATGTTAAAAAAAGATTAAGTCAAAGGAGCTAAATTATACTGAGTTTTGAAGATGTCAAGAAAACCAGAGTGTTGCCCAGCTCTTTCCCTTACTAGGTAAATTGGTGCCTTCATTTGTGAATTGAAGACTACTTATGACCCTGACTATCTTGCAGCATTGCTGTGAAGATAAAGTTGTGTGCGTAGACCTCTGTAAACACTTTGAAAGCTGTGAGTATGATTGTATGGCATGTATTGTACTGAAGGCCTACATTAGCTCTGCAAGGTGCAGTTCACCTGTCCTTTGAGATGTCGAAAGAGCCATTTTGTTTCTTGCATAAAATCTTTAAGTGGCTTATTCATAGTTTGATGAGTTTGGAGTTTCATATGTGATGGAATTTACCTTTCAGAAGGAAAACTAATAGGAAAAATGAATTGAAATTCAAACTTGGCTTAATGATTTCAATTTGCTTTAGGCTTCTATCTTTATAATCTAAAAAACTTTAAGTATTTAATATTATCTTTTGTCATCTATAAAATGAAGTCTCCTTCTTTATTCCCAGCACACATAATGCACAAACCGTATGCCCATAGGCACCCCCATCTGGCCAAAGAACTTCCTAGGAAACTCTGCCTTATTTCAAGTCCAGCCAAGCCTTTTAAAATCTTTACTCCCACCCCTATTGTTCCTTTGCTCTTGCCCTGTATAAAATATGTCTCAAGCCCAAAGGCAGCTTAAAATTTCTCAAGATATTATATCACATGACAGACTCCTGAAGTTCAGAGACTGTCTAGCTAAGATAGAAGTGAAAGCTAGCTATTTTTAGCCAGGTTTAAGTAAATTTAATTTTACTGAACTAGATATACTGTACTCTCTGGATTGTCTGTAATGTTTTCACAATGCATCAGAGTGGACTTCAGCTTCTGGCCATGAAGAAATAACAGGAATTAGATTTATACTCTTCCCTTAACCAACTAGAAAAACAGACACTGAACAACAGGCAGCCCAAGACCAAGATCCTTGAGAGAAGAGAAACACGTGAAGTGAGCCCCACACTTGCCCCAGCTCACTGCTTAGAGGCAGTTTCCAGGTTGCATTATAGAGAGGAAAAAAACAAAGAGAGCACCCAGCAGTCTTACTGAGTTGAGGAGACAGAGATAGGGGTTTAGGAAGACCCACGTGCTGGTGTTTGTAGGGCAGAGATCCAGAGAAGAGGGACCACACAGAGAGAATGCTCCAGAGATCCGAAAGGGATCCCCTCAAGTCTTTGGCTACGTTTAGAATTCTTCATATGTCAGAAGAAGCCACCTGGGGCCAGGGAAAGAACCTGCACAAAGCAGTAGGCCAGACAGTTCCTAGAGCTCACACAAGGCTGTGAGTGACCTCACATTAAGCAGGAATCCATGTTGTCCTCATAAGATACCGTCTTAATAGTAGGGGTAAATTAGCTCTACACCAAAGGCTCCACTGGACCTACCTACCCTAAAAAAAATTTAAAAGAAAGCTTGGAAGCATCAAACTTTTCTTAAATAAATACATGCTAGGACAAAGTACA
Source organism: Panthera uncia (assembly GCF_023721935.1). Lineage (NCBI taxonomy): Eukaryota > Metazoa > Chordata > Mammalia > Carnivora > Felidae > Panthera > Panthera uncia. Next base: position 137,028,282 of record NC_064810.1, read on the forward strand.
ACATTCTTTAAGGGAATACAACAAATTCCAACACTCAACAGTGTAAAATTCACTTTTGTACCTCAAATAAAATATTGCTGGGCATTTTAAAAGCAGGAAAATAGAACCCGTAACCAGGAGAGCAATTAATCCATATTTCCAGACCCTGAAAGGACAGAGATGATGGAATTAGTAGGCAAGAATGCTAAAACAGTTATTATAAATTCCATATGCTTAAGAAAGTAGAGGAAAGTGCAAACATGATGAGAAAAAATATTAACAAGATAGAAATGAAACTTGTAGAGTAACAAAATGCAGTCTCTGCCATTAAAAGTACATATTATAGGATTAACAACAGATTGCATACAGTAGAAGAAAGTTGGAAATGAAATTGAACATAGTAATAGAAACTATCCATAAAGAAGCAAGAGAAATGAAAGTTTAAAAAATAAAATGAACAGAGCCTAAGTGATCCATGGGATGACCTCAGGCTACTTAACATACCTGTAACTGGGAGTCCCAGAAAAGGAAGTCAGGAAAGAAAAAATATTATAAAAAATAATGAGAGGAACTTCCACTTCCAGTAACAGGGATAACCATATTTGCCCTCCCTCCTGAAACAACCAAAAGACAGACAAAATACATAAAACAATGGTTTTCAAGACATGGAGCTCAGACAGTAAAGGTCAGTGATCCCTGATACATGGGAAACAAAGTGAACCCTGGACTACTGCCTTGTGAGAGTTTCCATCCATAGTGTGAGGAAAGGAACCCAGGGGAAGCCCAGCAGACTCTCTAAGTTGAGCAAACAGAACTGAGTCCAAGGAAGTCGAGGCGCTACAGTTCCAAAGACGGAGTATAGAGAGGAGAGAGCTGCACACACAGAGGGAACCCCAAATATCTGCAGAAGATACCCCTCAAGTATTTAGCAGAAGGTGCCCCTTGCACATTCATGCAAGGAAACTACCCAAGTTTGGGAAAGAACTGGTGTGTTCCACCTCTTTGCCACATTGGTGAAAGATGGATTCCCACCCTAGGGTTATGAGGAGTGGCCAAACACACAACACCCAACACTGGACAAATGAGGTTGACAACTGTTTATTAATCGCTTACATTCTTAGCCTTGTGGGGAGGACGTCGCACATCTTGCAGGGCCACATGGGGATTGCACTCAGGAACAGAGGGAGCAATCAAGGGCTGTGGGAGACAGGCATTGTAGTCTCAAGAGGGCAGAATGCTCCCTGGTTCCTGCAGGAAGATGTGATTGGCTTATTTGAATAATTCCACAGGCTGGCAAGAAATTGAGTAACACTATTCAGTGATAAGCAGGAACTATTCCCCCTGTCCATGGTAAAGAGCATTTTTCAACTAGTGACCCTTATCCATGGGAGCAGAGTCAGGAAGGGAATTTGTGGTTAGGCCATTTGAAGCCTTCCCAGTTTTCCTGAGATGTTAAGGCAGCACATAATGCTGAACCTTAATTGTAGGTTTTATACTACAAGAACCATCTTAAAGGGTTAAAAGAAACAGTGCCTTTTCCCACCAGCCAGACTAGAAAAATTCATAATTCTTGGGACATTTGGATACACAGGAAGGGGTTGCCTTAGCTTGTGGAAAATAATTAGCCCTAGACTAAGCGCTGCTTCAGCCTACCTACCTAGTCATAAAAGCAAAACCAGACAGTATCCAAGTGTCTGCAAGAACAAAGCTCAAGAATATAAGAACACAAAAATTAAAAACTTAATAATTTTTAATTTTTTTTTAATTTTAATTTTTTTAATTTTTTAAAAAAAGAATACAAAAATAATCTATCAACCAACATGGTAGAACCCACAAGGTCTGGCCTCCAAAGATTACCAGGATGCAAAGAAGCAGGAAAACATGACACACGATAAGGAGCATAACCACTTACTGGAAACAGACCCAGAACTGACACAGACGTTAGAATTAGACTAAATAATGGATGATAATTTTCTGAATTTGATGAGAACTTTAAACACATGTATCAAAGAAGCTTTATGAACCCCAAGCAGAAGAAACATGAAGAAAACCCACACCCAGGTACATCATATCAAATTGCTGAAGAATGATAGAGAAATTCTTAAAAGCAGCCCCACCAAAAATGGTTATATTATTAGAGAGAAGCAAAGATAGTCATGACTGCAAACATCTGTTGAGAAACTGCTAACCAGAAGATGGTGGAACTACATCTTTAAAGTACTAAAGGAAAAACTGTCAGCCCAGAATTCTATACCCAGTAGTAATATATTTCAAAACAGGTTATTTCCAAGAAAACATACCAAAGCTTATGCACATTCTGAAGTAAAAATTGGCATTAGAAGAAGGTCTTTATAAGCAAGCTAAAATCCAAAAAGCATAAAGAAAAAGCATCAACAGATTTGACTACCTAAAAATTTTTAAATTCTATATGGAAAAAATACCATAAGTTGTTCACAGATTGCAGTCTTGTAACATATATAGTGGGCAGAGAGTTAATATGCCTAATGTAGGAAGAACTATAAATCAAGAAGTGAAAAACCAATAACTCCGTAAAAAATTGGGAACGTGATCTAAGCACTCAATGCATAGAACAGCAAAGTATAACTGAGAAACAAAGGAAAAGATCTTCAGACTCTAGTAAACACCAACTAAAATGAGATTTCTCTTTTTAATCAATTGACAAAAATCAAAAGATTAATAACATCTGATATAGGGAGAGTGCTGGGAAAGGCACTTTTACACAGTTTTTAGGAATATAGATTGGTACTACGTTTTTCAAGAACAATTTGGAGGCACCTGTCAAAATGTAAAATGCACATAACCCCTGACCAGCAGTCTCACTTCTGGGAATCCATCCTGTAAAAATACTCACAAGTGTTCATGGGTATATGCTCAAGGAATACTCCACAACATTATTTTTTTATATAATTTATTGTTAAATTGGCTAACATACAGTGTATAAAGTGTGCTGTTGGTTATTGGGTAGATTCCCATGGTTCATCACTTACATACAACACCCAGTGCTCATCCCAACAAGTACCCTCCTCAATGTCCCCTCTCCTCCAAACCCCCATCCACCCTCAGTGTGTTCTCTGTATTTAAGAGTCTCTTATGGTTTGCCTCCCTCCCTCTCTGTTTGTAACTATTTTTTCCCCTTCCCTTGCCCCATGGTCTTAAGTTTCTCAAGAACCACATATGAGTGAAAACATATGATATCTGTCTTTCTCTGACTGACTTATTTCACTTAGCATAATACCTTCCAGTTCTATCCACATTGCTGCGAATGGCGTGATTTCATTCTTTCTCACTGCCAAATAGTATTCCATTGTCTATATAAACCACATCCTCTTTATCCATTCATCTGTTGATGGACATTCAGGCTCTTTCCATAATTTGTATTGTTGAAACCACTGCTGTAAACATTGGGGTACATGTGCCCCTGTGAATCAACACTCCTGTATCCTTTGGATAAATTCCTAGTAGTGCTATTGCTGGGTCGTAGGGCAGTTCTATTTTTAATTTTTTTGAGGAACCTCCACATTGTTTTCCAGAGTGGCTGCACCAGTTTGCATTCCCACCAACAGTGCAGGAGGATTCCCTTTTCTCCACATCCTCACCTGCATCTGTTGTTTCTTGAGTTGTTAATTTTAGCCCCTCTGACTGGTGTGAGGTGGTATCTCAGTGTGGCTTTGATTTGTATTTCCCTGATGATGAGTGACATTGAGCATCTTTTCAAATGTCTGTTGGCCATCTGGATGTCTTCTTTGGAAAAATGTCTATTCATGTCTTCTGCCCATTTTTTCACTGGATTGTTTCTCAGATGTTGAGCTTGGTAAGTTCTTTATAGATTTTGGACACTAACCCTTTATCCAGTATGTCATTTGCAAATATCTTTTCCCATTCTGTAGGTTGCCTTTTAGTTTTGTTGATTTTTTTCTTTGCAGTGCAGAAGCTTTTTATTTTGATGAAGTCCCAGTAGTTCATTTTTGCTTTTAATTCCCTTGCCTTTGGAGATGTGTCAAGTAAGAAATTGCTGCGGCTGAGGTCAGAGAGGTTGTTGCCTGCTTTTTCCTGTAGGGTTTTGATGGTTTCCTGTCTCACATTTAGGTCTTTCACCCATTTTGAGTTTATTTTTGTGTATGATGTAAGAAAGTGGTCCAGTTTCATTCTTCTGCATGTCGCTGTCCAGTTCTCTCAGCACCGTTTGCTAAAGAGACTGTCTTTTTTCCATTGGATATTCTTTCTTGCTTTGTCAAACATTAGTTGGCCATATGTTTTTCACAACATTATTTATAATAGTAAAGAACTGGAAAAGTTCTTACTGTGCATCAGTAGGGAATGGTTAAATAGAGCTGTACAGTCCTAAAAGAGAAGAAGGAAAATCCACAACATTATGTAGTTTGATCTATTAAAAAATAAAATAAAATTGGCCATAAACACCCTCACACATGTATTCGACTATAAAATGCATAGAAAAATTGTATAAAGGGGCACACAAAACTGTTAAAAAGCAGTTACCCTCTGGGGAGTTAGAATTTGAAGGTGTAAGGTAGGAAAGAAGGATTTTCATGATTTACTTCTATATTTGTTTTATGGTTTAGATTTTTAAGGGTTAGTAAATAATTTTAAATGTTTATATAACTTAAATTTTTTAAAGTAAGTATTAGTAAATTAAAATGAGAGTGCCTAAAGTTAAATTTCAGCTGATGAAAGGGCAAGCTTTTTAAGTTAGTTTCTGAAGCATTATTAGTTTTTAATTAATATTTTCAAATTTATTCAGGTCTTACCTTCAAGTAAATGCTTGAGAATTGACTAGAAAGTCTTTTTTTAATTTGTTTTTAATGTTTATTTATTTTTGAGAGACAGAGAGAGACAGAGCGTGGGCAGGGGAGGGGCAGAGAGAGAGAGAGAAAGACACAGAATCCGAAGCAGGCTCCAGGCTCTAAGCTGTCGGCACAGAGTCCAATGCAGGGCTCAAACTCACAAGCCATGAGATCACGACCTGAGCCGAAGTTGGACGCTTAACCGACTAAACCACCCAGGCGCCCCGAGAATTGACAAGTATGTCTTTTGCTTATTTAGAACCAAAATACCATATGTTAAGCCAGGCAGAAACTTGTGTTGTGGTACAAATGTGCAAGTAACTATTCTATTCAAATTTGCAGTAAGTTGCTGTTAGCAGTACTGTACTTTATGAATGCTGTCTGCACCTCTTTATAGTTTCAAAGCATCAACCTGTTCCATCCACTCAAGTTGCTGATGACTCATTCCTAAAATTAGGAAGTTTCTTCTCTTTGTCGTGAGAAATTACTGTTTTTATGAACAATCAGTAATGTGTGTATTTACTGCTTACTTGTACTATATTAATTTACAGAGCCTTAGAAACTCATCAGGAAATAAAAACACATTTCAGAATTAACAGAGAATTAATTTCCACTTTTTTCAAGAGGTTTTAGTAAAGAAGTGTTGCTTCAGCTCCACTTTGATGTCAGTGAAGGGATTTGTAGAGGTGTCCCCTCTTGAGAACTAGAGAGCATAGGAATAGGCATCATCTTCCTGGGTATCAGGGAAAAAACGTAGCCCTCTTATTTCTACCGTGGTCTTCCTAATAGAGAATTAGAATGCTTTTTTTGAGTGATTCTAATTTTTACTTTTAAAATGGGTATTATATGTTTATTGTAATATGTCCTTTGCCTTTGTAATAATCAACCAAAAGATAAGATGGAAAAACATTTTTATCACCAGGAAGGAAGTTCTTAAATGGCTGTGACGTTTTCTTCTTAAATGTTCTCTAGTCTAACATTCTTTAAATAGTCCTAGAGGCAGTAGGTGTTATGCAATTTAAGTAGTCAAATAAGTGATAACATTATTATCCCCCATGCTGTCATCCCACCCCCAGACAATCTATTTACAGTGTAGGTTTTCTATTTGTGGCCCAGGAGATGAAAATTAGGTCTGACTTCATGTCTTAATTATGCATCACGTGACCACAGTTGATTATCACCGACCACTGTGTGATGACTTCACTGCCCATGAAAACAAATGTTGTTCTGATCAGAAGAAACTTAGACCAAGGTCTTAGTAAATCTCAGTGCCGAGGCATGGACACTGCATGTGCTACAGTGCCTGAACTGAAGCAGACGCTTAGGCATCACCCAGGAGGCCCCTGGTCACTGTCAGGGTCATCACTAGACTCAAGGAGAAAGGAAAATGCCCTGCAGGTTGTTCCCAGGGAAGCCATAAAATATTGCCCTTCAAGAATCACCATCCAACAACAATGTGTGTGCACTTAATGCCACTGACTTGCACCCCTGAAAATGGTTAAAATGGTAAATTTTATGTATATTTTACCACAATAAGACAGATTTAAAGAATCACCATCCCCTTTCTAAAAGCAGCTTCCTAGGGACTCGAAACAGCTTACCCCAAACGTTAACCTGTTGAGTGACAGTTTGACCCAGCATGGCAAAGACAGGAATGTTGAGAAGCAAGCCCTCTCTGCAGAGGCAGCTGGAATGGAATGAATGCAGCAGCATTAACACCCAGGCAGCTGTGAGGGTAAGTAGTGGCTGGTAACTTCTCTACTATTCTTTCGCCAGGCGTGGCCATGGTCATGATAATGCATGTGATCATGAATGCGGTACCAGCTGGCTAATTTTGAGCCTACAGAGTACCAGGCACTGTATTCAGTGCTTCTCATTAGTTTTCTCATTTAATCCTCTCCACCACCTTACGAGGTAGACACTGATGTTACCTGCTTTTTGCAGATGAGAAAACAAGCTCAGAGAGGTTAAGTGATGTGACCAGGTAAGAGTGGTCAAAACCAAGATTTCCATGTAAGGAGTTTGACTCCCGAACCTGAGCTCTTACCAGCTGGGTTACATGGCCCCAACCACGATCTCTGTGTGACACAGCTGAGCTGTAGCATCTGTGCATGGACACCACATGGATGCCTTAAGCTCAGTCACTTGGTTGTTCAGCAAACATTTACCAAGCTCTGGTTCAGGCCCAAGGCCAGGGAAGAAAGCAGGCAGTAGTTAAATTACTTGGATCAAAGTCCCTGCTTTTGAGGAGATTAAAGTATAAGAGTCTGACAGTACTCAAATCATCACTTACAACCAGAAGTTGGGGCCAGGACTTGGGTTCACTATGAAGGCCACCGTGACCAATGATGGAAGCCCTCTGCCTCAGGATACCTGCTCCACCAGAATGTCCGACACTCAGAAACCACTCATCATGGCCCACACAGTTCTGTGGCTAGGATACACAGTGCTCCCTTTTAAGGAATCCAGAATGCTTTCGGTCAGCATTTCCTCAGTGTCCAGCCCTTTGGCTAGTTAAGAGACTCACAACACCATTAGTTCAAGGGGTAGAGGCATGGAGTGGGGCATGATACTACAGTAACCCCGCTCTCTCAGTCATCAGACTCCTTTACAGGGTGGGTCCTTAATAGTCAAACACGTTAGACCCTAGAGGTGAACACAACACATTCCACTGCCCTTCCATCTGCTCCAAGGGTGCCTTGTCTCCTTGAACTGCCCTATTCAGAGGACCCTAGCAATCTGTACAAAGAGATCATGAAGAGAAAGAGGAGAGCTCTGCATGGTCAAGATTCCAGAAGCTGGATTAAGAGTAGATCACCCTCAAACATGCCATTGTAATTCACTGATTTATCTATCACCAGAGTTCATCGTAGCACACTCACATGCACATTTTATAATGTACACATGGCTCAAAGTCGCCTGCAGGAACACAATTTTAATTCTGGGTTCGGGATTGCCCAGCATAGGGTGAGGTAGAATAACCTACCTTTGTAGTTCTGAAAGACTTCAGAACCTGTGTACAGAAAGGAGCGATGTGTCAATGCTGCCTGCATATATTCTGTGTAGCATCCATTTTTCTCTGTCTTTAGAATATCTGCCAGTGTTGACATCTGGTGATTATAAGGTTCCAGTATCTTTTCCAGGGCACCTCTAGCTACTGGATGTCTTGCTCTTGGCATGGTAACAGCACTCTGTAAGTCTCTCTCTGAATGAATGTCTAGGGGTTAGTCTTTTCAAAGTATTCTTCATCTACCCCAATTTTTTCACAGTATTCTCTTTACACACTTGCCTTCACACAAACTATTCTCACAGATTTCTAAATGTAAAATAATTTTCCTCTTCCCTATAAAAGTACTCATTTAAAATTGGCCAATTAATAGCCATTGCAGCAATTATTAATTACTATAATTTCAGAGAATCCTCAGGCGCTCAATTCAACAAACACGTTTATTCTTAGCACAAAATGTTGGAGGAACTACACTAGACACTACAGGAGATTCTACGAGGCCTATGATCACTACAACTATGGGAAATATTCGTCTAGCTGTTACAATCTAACGGAGGGTGGGTTGAGAATAAAAGAAGCACATAAATAGCATATTGCCACAGTGGAGCTTGGAGAGAGTGTGGTCAGCAAGGATTGGGACAGCTGGGAGAGCCATTATCCTGAAGAAGTATAGGACAAACAGATGTGTAGATGATAATGTGAGGATGGCTGACCAGAGGACTTGTGTGTCAGAAAAGGAGGATGGAGATATGAAACATGGCTTGCTCCACTTGGCCCCCAGGCCCAGAGAAAGCAGCCTCTGAGGGGGTGCTGAGCACTAAACTGTATCCTCTCGAAATTCACATGTTAAAGCCCTAACCACCAACGTGACTGTATTTGGAGATGGGCACAATAAAGTGGTAATTAAGGTTAAATGAGGTCATGAGGATGGAGCCCTTGCTAATAGGATTAGTGTCCTTACAGGAGGAGACACCAGAAAGCCCCCTCTCTTCTTCCCTGCTTTGTGAGCACACAGGGAGAAAGTAGCCACCTGCCAGGCAGAGAGAGAATCCTCACTAGAAACCGAATTGGCCCACACCTTGATCTTGGACTTCCCAGCCTCCAGAACTACGGGAAATAAGTTTCTGTTGTTCAAACCACCCAGTTTCCGGTATTTTGTTGTGACAGCCTAAGCCCACCAGTACAGGGTATATGTCAAGTTTCAGTCAGATAAAAATATCAATGCTGATAAAAATATTCTGCATTGCGCACCAGTTCCTAGGGGACTTTGGAGGTTGACTAGACCAGAATTTCCTCGATTTATTTAAGATCCAACACTACCCACTGGCCTCGAAGGTGGACCTGGTATTATTTTATCCAAAATTTTATTTTTTTTATTTTTTTTTAATGAAATTTATTGTCAAATTGGTTTCCATACAACACCCAGGGCTCATCCCAACAGGTGCCCTTCTCAGTGCCCATCACCCACCCTCCCCTCCCTCCCACCCCCCATCAACCCTCAGTTTGTTCTCAGTTTTTAAGAGTCTCTATGGTTTGCCTCCCTCCCTCTATAACTTTTTTTTTCCCCCTTTCCCTCCCCCATGGTCTTCTGCTAAGTTTCTCAGGATCCACATAAGAGTGAAAACATACGGTATCTGTCTTTCTCTGTATGACTTATTTCACTTAGCATCACACTCTCCAGTTCCATCCACGTTGCTACAAAGGGCCATACTTCATTCTTTCTCATTGCCACATAGTACTCCATTGTGTATATAAACCACAATTTCTTTATCCATTCGTCAGTTGATGGACATTTAGGCTCTTTCCATCTTTTGGGTATTGTTGAAAGTGCTGCTATAAACATTGGGCTGCGAGTGCCCCTATGCAACAGCACTCCTGTATCCCTTGGGTCAATTCCAAAATTTTAGACATAAGGGCAGGAATTGATCCTCCTCCCCGTCTTGCTTACTCCTTAGCAAGATGTCCCGCATTGTAAAAGGCTCATGGTAAATGTCTACTTCACTGAATTCAGATGTTGATATTATTGAGGCACTAGGTAAAAAGAACCTACACAAGGATGTCCCCACAGAGAAGTTTTGGGTTTGAGCCTTTCTGCAGTCCCAAGAGCTAAATAGTTAGGAGGTAGCCCTTAGAGAGGTCGCCCCTGCAGCTCAGTGTCTGCACAATCAGGAATCCTGGCTCTCGTCATTAGGAATAGTCACTGTTTCTTCTTTTGTAATGACTTTTTTTACAGATTGTACTTGTGAAACTTTAAGAATATACGGTTTTGAGGCATCTCAGCTAGCTTAACCTCATCTCTCCAACAGTTTTTACCACATGAAGGAAGCACAGTCTGAAATGCTCTTCAACTACCATTCAAACCTTTGAACATGTAGCCATGGCCATAGATCATCCAGAAAAACATTGACTTCTAGGATGATGAAAATTCTGGAAGCCTGTTTTCCTCCTTTTCCTGCTATTGTCAGCCAGTTGTCTGAACTACTAATACATTTACATGTTGCCATAAGAGTTAGTCATTTTATAACAAAATGAATTTTCCAAAACATGTTAATAACATTTACCATAGAAATTTTTAATGTTAAAAAAGTCCTTTATTTTCTGAATTTTATTTAATTTTGTAAAAAAAAAAAATTTTTTTGAGAGAGAGAGAGACATAGCATGAGTGGAGGAGGGGCAGAGAGAGAGGGAAACACAGAATCTGAAGCAGGCACCAGGCTCTGAGCTGTCAGCACAGAGCCCGACATGGGGCTTGAACTCACAAACCATGAGATCATGACCTGAGCTGAAGTCGGACGCTTAACCGACTGAGACACCCAGGTGCCCCTATTTTCTGAATTTTAATAAACATTTTCTTATCGATTCATAATCACCTTGATTATATCTAAACTAAGGTCTTCATATCAAAGTTGAAGATTATTTCAGGGGGAAAAATTTTCACCTTTATATAAATCATAAAATTGGTCTATGGTGTTTTAGTAAGGTAACAAAATCAATAAATTGGCAGGTTTCCATTGTTAACATAGCCCAAAATGTTCTGCATTTCCTCTTTTTATAGAATAATAGAGGGGCGCCTGGGTGGCTCAGTCGGTTAAGCGGCCAACTTCGGCTCAGGTCATGATCTCACGGTCTGTGAGTTCGAGCCCCACGTTGGGCTCTGTGCTGACAGCTCAGAGCCTGGTGCCTATTTCAGATTCTGTGTCTCCCTCTCTCTGACCCTCCCCCGTTCATGCTCTGTCTCTCTCTGTCTCAAAAATAAATAAACGTTAAAAAAAAAAAAATTAGAATAATAGAAACCTTTGGTCACACTTTAGTCAAATAAAATGCTAAAATAAGAATCAATGATACTATGAAGTTTATAACCTTTTGAGGGAAAAAGAGGATAACTACAAAGAAGCATGACTTGTGGGCGTGGAGTGAAGCCATTTCCCATCACAGTGTCTTAAGTTTTTTTAATGTCTTGTCAAAGCATACTTCAGCATGCTTATAGCCGTAATTATGGCGCCTTTGTTTTGGTCAGTGATTTTTAACCTCCCATTTACATGAATAAACTGACACAGCTCTTAAAATGGATTATACATAGCCATCCAAAATTGGACATCTGTTTCTGGAAGAAATGGTTTGGTTTTCTAAACGCCTCTGTTCTGTTCTTATTTTTTTCCAATCATTAACAGTAAGTTCCTCAGATTTTTTTAGACATGAGAAGGCTTTCTCAAAAGCTGTACCCAACAAAACCTCAGAAAGAAACAAGAAAAGAAAGCAGATTAGAATTGTTGATATTCTATCACTGTTAAAAACTAGCTGATCTTGGATTTAAGGTGAAATCAGTGTTAAAAATAGAATTCAACTGAGTGAAGTTAAAGGTCCAGTTGGCTTTGTTCAATGATTCATGGATTGAGCAGCATTCCATCCAGCAGATAGAAAGGAGCTCCAAGGAGCTGTGCAAAATGGAAGGCTCTTGAGCAGGAGTGGGCAGGGAGTAAAAAAAAAGCAACAACAGATTACCTCATCTTTCTTTGGGGGAAGGAAGGGGTCTATTAGGTGGATTACGTCACTAGTGCTGACCCGGAAATTCCAGACCGACCAGTTAAGATTCCATTCCTGGGAGGGGCTAAAACAGCAGTTGGGTTAGGTATTAAGTCTTGGTTTGCTGACATGGGGTTTAGCACACGAGATTCCATTTGGGGCCTGTTGTTTCTTTTTTAACACCGGTGTTATGTACATTCATTAAGTTTATATGAAGTTAAAGATTCATCCTTAATATATATAATACAAATTCATGGTTTAGAATTTTGTCCTTTATGCCCCTCAGGTGGCTAAACCGTATATCTCAGGAACCCAGCATTTCTTCAATCCCATCAAAGTTTCTATTAAAAAAAATTTTTTTTAACGTTTATTTATATTTGAGAGAGTGCACAAGCAGGAGAGGGGCAGAGAGATGTAGACAGACTCTGAAGCAGGCTCCAGGCTCTGAGCTGTCAGCACAGAGCCCGATGTGGGGCTCGAACTCATGAACCATGAGATCATGACCTGAGCCGAAGTTGGACGCTTAACCAACTGAGCTACCCAGGCACCCCTAAAATTTATATTGTAAATTAACTCATTAAAATCCTACACAACTTTAAAACAAATACTAACATTTTGTGGGGAGCTTTTGGCTCAGGTCATAATCTCACGGTTCATGAGTTTGAGCCCTGCATCGGGCTCTGTGCTGACAGCTCAGAGCCTGGAGCCTGCTTCAGATTCTGTCTCCCTCTCTGTCTGCTCCTCCTCTGCTTGCACTCTGTCTCTGTCTCTTTCAAAAATAAACATTTAAAAAAGAATTTTTTTTTAACAAATACTAACATCCTGAAATCGTGCACACAGAATTGGTCTGTTATGTAACATTATTCCTTTCTTTACCTATGAGTAATGTATGATGTATTTCATACAACTGATGAGATTCAACTTCCTAGTCATTTACTCAGTTTTTCAAAGAAGCCTGGCAGACCTCATCTGTAACTTTTTTCAAAGGTAAATTCTCAGTTCTTTATTAGCGAGGTACTCTGTTATTCTGTTTCTCTACCCTCTTGTCCACCAATGAGGCTTAAATAGGCTTCCTTGGAGTTTATAGGGAATGACAAATTCCATTAGAAAGTCATTCTAGTTTTTTGTGTCTCTTGACATCAACACACTAGGTCAGCCTACGTCTGAGACGAGCATGTCAAAATGGCTGTCTTACTGCATTTCTCATTGTTATACTCTGGGTTGATATCCCTTGAAGGTTATATTATAGATCATTTTATCAAAGACACACCAACAATAGTAGCTGGGCAAGCGTTGGTTCCGCCTAATGAGATATGTCCTCCAAAGCCACTAATGGCTTGATGCCCTAACAAAACCTGGTTGCCTGAATACTTCACCATGACTTTGGGCTCGTCTCAGACTTAACCATGCCTGATCTGCACATTCATTCTCAGAACTCAAAAGTACATTGCTTAATATCTTCTATTCTGTAAGTATAGGGTGAAAACCCAAATAAGTGCAAGTATACACAATCAGTATTTCATTTCATTATAGCTTCTCCTTTTCCCCTCACTTTTATACACCTAAGAAGACACACATACAGACTTGTCTATAAGTATACACACATCTCTTCTCAGTTTGATGCCTGAATCTCAGACCCATTTAAAAGTAGCATTGATGTTTGGACCATCCTGAAATCAGTCTCCAAGAAAAGGAATTTCAAGGTACCATCTCAGCAGATTTTCTCCCAAAGTGGACTCACTTGTGGTTAGTTTACAGAATTTCATCCTTCCTTTAACTTGTGGCATATTTTAAGTGAATGCGAGGGGTAATATGTACCAACTTTTAAAATATGACATAGTTTCTTAGGATCCATCAGTTGGATAATCCCGATCCAGGATGGGCGTATTGGTTTGCCTGTTTCCACACTTGTGTTCACTAAAATCTGCTCATCTAAATGGTATTTATTGACCAATTCAAGTTCTTAAACCAAATTTTTACAACACCTTCATTCCCATGATATAAATTAAGTACAATTTCCTAAGAAATTCTAATGAGATCAGTCAAATAAATCATCAGAAAACTGAAGTCTCAACACAAGTGTAATGTAACGATTTGCTATAGATTTGGGCTAAACATTACAACTCATGGACTTTAGTTTTGACAGATTAAAAATAACCAGCTAATGAAATTAAGCACTAAAGTTTTATTTTTATGTTGTCTCTGGAGAAACAATTACTCATTTTTATTTTGGTTTAAAACTTGGTTGTAAATTTGAGGGTTGCCTTGTTAGCACAGCCAGGCACCTTTTAAGGAATCCAAGTGCATTTCATTCAGCATTTAACATCACTCCCAGGGACAGGCAATCCCAACGAGCCATTGAGCATGGAAAACATTAAACATTAATTTCTCTGCCTTTTAGTCAGCCTTAACCATGACCTGTCACCCCCACACTAGTTTACCTGAGGGTCTTTCTGTGTCAGATATCACATACTAGAGACTTGAACTTAGTACAAACGAGAATTAGATTTAAATTACTAAGCTAATTTTCATGTCCGATTTTAAGCAAAACTTACTGTCTCCAGAAATAAGATATAGTCATGTTTAATACCAGCAGCCTAGGGGCGCCTGGGTGGCTCAGTTGGTTGAGCCTCTGACTCTTGATTTTGGCTCAGGTCATGATCTCACAGTTCATGAGTTCGAGCCCCTTGTCAGGCTCTGAGCTGACTGTGAGGAGCCTGCTTAGGATTCTCTCCCTCTCTTTCTGCCTTTCCCACACACTCTGTCTCTGTCTCTCTCAAAATAAATAAAAACTTAAAAAAAAAAAAATACCAGTAGAGCCTGACTGTCCTGCCATGAGCAGTTTATATATCCTTATATATCCATCCTTCTTTCCTTTTTCTTTAACGATACTGAATAAAGGACACAAACTTCTACTTGTCCCTTCGATAAGAATTTTGAAGTTTGGTTGAAATATTTTGCATGAGTTGACACAACAGTGGCTTGGTGGCATGTACATTAGAAATAACCTCTAACCAAGTTAAATGCTGATAATTAATTCTTTTGTTATCTTTACAGGAATAGTTCTCCAATATTATTTTGATTGATTACTAATTTTTTTGATCATCCTGGACTGAGAAATTTAAATATGGAAAGCCCTATAGTACCTGCTGGACCTAATTTGCAATTGAAAATATAGTCATTGTTCACACAAATAGTGGCCGTATTCTCATTTAGAGGCCAAGAAGCTGTTCAGTTATCCCTCTATTATCTGTTTATTACTATGGAACTGGAAGGCTCTCCTGGTGTGCTGAGCAGGTCATGTATTCTCTAATGATTTTCTCTTTGAAGCTTTTGACTTAGTGTTTTATCTGGAAGAATAAAAATATTTTTGATGTCCGTAAATTTCAAACTGACAATTTAGGGATGTAAACAAGAATCCTCACTAAAAGTATTCTATAAGTGAAATGTAACAAATAGATAAAATTTAAAAAGACATCCACTCTATTAATTTTTGTCATCACAAATAGTCTTTGAGGAGTATATTTTCCATAGGGCTGTATTTGTGTGTGTGTGTGTGTGTGTGTGTGTGTGTGTGTGTCTTTATTTTTTTTGTGTGTGTGTGTGTGTGTCTTTAAACCTAAATAAGTAATGTGTCAGTACCAAAAATTTGTTCTCATGACCTCTAACAAAATAGAGCAAAACTAACAAGTCTAGAGGGTTGATTTAACCTTGCAAAAAATGTATATTTTTAAAACCATCATTCCTAAGAATATTCACTGTGTGTATGTCTGAAGAATGGCTGTTTAAGCAAGGAAAACCTTATAGATACAAACGGTACCTAATTTGCAAGTGAAAATATAATTGTTTATGCAGATATGAGTTCATTCTCATTTAGGGGCAGTAGGTCTGTTCATTCCCCCCACCACCACCACCACCACCAAAAAATATTAGCTCCAGACATGTAATCACTATGCAAATCTAGTCAGAATGTTTATACTGGGAACAAATGTAGCCAATTATAGAAAAATAGGTGGAGCTGTTTTAAGCATTCATTAAATCTCTCAGGGCAAGGGGGTAAATTAAACTTCATAAGGCTGCTGTAAAAATAACTATTTTAGAATTTAAATATGCTTGTATAATTTAGTGGTTGTTACCAGATTGAATTTTAACACCGAAATTTAGTTTCAAAAAAATACTCCACATGAAGCCTTGCATCTAGGGACCTATGACTGTGCCCACCACACAGTATTTAAAAATTAGGGCCTCATCATGTCCTATTTCTTGTTGAATCAAGGGTGGCCTTTGAATTTCCAAAAAGAATGCCATGGTTTGACCAATCTTGAATAAATATAGTAGTGGGTTAAAACCCCTGTAGGTGAACCCCTGTTAGCATCATCCACGGGGTAAAAAAAGCATGGTCCCTCCCACCCATTAAATGATCTATATGATCACAGCCAAGAAGGTAGTTTTCTATAACCTATCTTCTCACTTTTAATGATGTGTTTTGGAAAAAGAATTAAAGTAGTAGAATATGAATGCTAAAATGTCATTTGAAAAGTTAAAGCGTCAATGAGGGTCAGATTTCCATGAAGAATGACTAGCACAGCTAGCTACCTGAAAAGTAGTAATCAAAACCAGGCTTATGAGAGAGGATGGAAAAGATACAGTTGTGTGTCAGACGCTGCGCTGGGTGGGTGCCTTAGTGGCAGAGTGGATGGTAGCCTTCGGCTGTGTGATCTGAAGAACCCCAAATTCCTCCTAGTCAAAAAACAACTAAATTACGCACACACTCTTTTGTTCCAGTCACGTTTCATTAGTTTCATTACTTGGTGCTACGTGTGGTCTCTGTATTTCTCTTTGAAAATGTGCATACCTGTAGAAAAGATGGCACCTTAGAGGAGGGTCACATTATGATCAGGCATATGAACATTTCCTCTGGGAGAGAAAGGTCTGTGCATGTCAGGAGGGGGAAATGTGCCAGGAAATCAGCCAAGTGGGGAGGGAGCCAACCAGACACAAGCTGGATTTCCCCTACTTTACAAAGTTGCTATGCAGTCAGTTAGAGAGAGGCCCAACTCTGAATTACTACACTCAGGTGAAGAGTGGGAAGGTGGAGAGTTTTTATGTATGTCCTTGTCCCAAAGTAGGCCTGGCATTTTTTTTCAAAGTAAGAGAGGCTTGCAGCTGGGCTGAGAAGTATTAAGGTGAAGAAAGGTCAGCAGGTTAGAGAGGCCGGTGCAACAGGGCTTGTTAGGAGTAATCAAAGACCTACTTAGGGAAGCATCAGGAAGCGAAGAGGTGGGATTTCCACCAGTTATAGGGGCCAGCTGGCTAGAGAGAAGTTGGCTTCATTCTGAAAAGGTTTAAAATCCAGTTTAAAATGCTGATCAGAAAAATCCCACAACAAGCAGTTTGATCTTTTTTTTCTCTTTCTCACTACAGGACAAAATGACTGCGACTAAATAGTTCAGCATTATTAGGGCACCAGTCAGTAGAGCATACAACTCTTGACCTCAGGAGTTGTAAGTTCGAGCCCCACGTTGGGTGTAGAGATTACTTAAAAATAAAATCGGAAACAATAGTTCATTATTTCTAAGGAGTTAATATGTAGACAGATAACTTTGATAAGTGCTTTTTTTTGTTTTGTCTCACCTCTTTTCTTTCTTCCTTTCTGCGTTTCATAACACACACCCCAGTCTCTACCATGAGATCAGTGGTTTGTATTTTCTTCCTCTTCTGCACAGATTGATCTCCCTGGGGAAGACAAGGACAATGTAGACTGACCAAATTGTTGTCAGGAGTTGTTGTTCTGGGCTGTAAAGACGGAAGCCACTTTGCTTAGATGCTGTTTTAATATATAGGCCAGCACTTCGCACTTACCACAAAGTTTTTAGCATGAATTTTCCTTTTTGAATGATTTCACACTAATCTGTGTTACAGCGTTCTGTCACATTAATATGTTTACCTCTTTTGAAAACATATTTCCTCCAGAAACAGTAAACACTAAATAGTTGTCTAAAGAGAAGGGAAAACAGAACAGCCCTTATTGAAGATAAAAGTATGATTAAGATATTGAAAAAACAGGGGTACCTGGCTCAGTCGGTTAAGTGACCCACTCTTGACTTCGACTCAGGTCATGATCTCAAAGTTTGTGAGTTTGAGCTCTGCATCAGGCTCTGCACTGTCAGTGCAGGGCCTGCTTGGGATTCTCTATCTTCTCTCTCTCTCTCTCTCTCTCTCTCCCTCCCTCCCTCCCTCCCTCCCTCTCTCTCCCTCTCTCCCTCTCTCCGCCCCTATCTCTCTCTCTCTCAAAAATAAATATTTTTTTAAAAGGAGATAAAAAATTTTTTTAATGTACTGAAAAAACAATTTGTTAATGTTTATTTTTGAGAGAGAGAGCGTGCGAGTGGGAGAAGTGCAGAGAGAGAGACAGACAGAATCTGAAGCAGGCTCCCCGCTCTGAGCTGTCAGCACAGAGCCCCAATGCAGAGCTCGAACCCATGAACCATGAGATCATGACCTGAGCCAAAGTCAGATGCTTAACCAAGTAAGCCACCCAGGCACCACGGAAAAAAAAACAATTTAATGGGTGAAAATCATCAGGGACATCAAACAGGTTACTAGCAAAAGTACATCTTTATGCATAGTTAGCCTTGCTATTGGGGATCTCATGTGGGATGGGCATGGTGGTGAAGTTGGGCAGGAATAGAAAGTTTTGAAAGAGAGACTTTACATGACCAGGTTTGTGACTTTAAAAAGTAAGGTTTAGTTCACCTGAGAATAAACTGAAGGCAGAGAGGTTTAAGAATGTATTTTGATGATCCAGGTAAAAGATGACAGAGACCATGAAGAGGGAAGAGGAAGAGAAGGGCCAAGAGATATTTGGGGATCAGAATCTCCAGGATTTGGCTTCCTAGCCACTATGACAACATCCCTAGCACCTGTGTAAACTTGGCTATGCCTGATCTCCCACAGATTTCTAAACCAATCCTGTTGAACAAGAAGGATGCATTCTAAGACCAGTGAATATTGCTTAGTTTATGGTACCCAGTGGGTTAACCCTCCTGTCACCCCATGTTGCTAGCAGAAAAATGAGAAACAGTTTGCCACTTATGATATATTAGAATTTGTTTGGACATGGTTCTTTACCTATATTAGAAGAGTACAATAATAGTTTGAGTCCTAGAATTAGACCTGCCCACTTGGCTGAAGCAGAAGTAGGGGAGAACATTTTGCCCACCGGGTTAAAACGACCGGTTCGAGTTCAGGCAAGATACCATAAAACAAGAAAATACTGAACAGAGACTAAATATACAAATTTCAGTCACCTGGGTGGCTCAGTCAGCTAAGCATCCAGCTCTTGATTTGGCCTCAGGTCATATCACAGTTCACAAGTTCAAGTCCCGTGTCAGTCTCTTCCCTCACAGCATGGAGCCTGCTTGGGATTCTGTCTAACCTCTCTGTCTGGCCTTCCCCCACTTATTCTCTGTCTCTCTCTCAAAATAAATAAAAATAAACTTTTTTTAAAAACTTAAAAAAAGACTATATGAATTATGAGAATTGAAATCTTCAAAGACTGAGAAAAGAAGATAGGGAAGCTTGAAGAAAGCAAGAGTTCAATTAAAGGAAATAGATCATATTGTCTGCTTTAGATTCGGAGCAGAGATAACTAAATATTAAACCACAAAATAATAACACTAGGGCTGCCCAAATGTTTCTATCTCAAGTCAGCAACTTGGAGAGCTGCTGATCCTACAGGTATAAATGTCATTTAGCCTTATGCACGAGAAGGAGGAAGATGCCAGGAACTTGATAACATCTACATGCTAAATTTCATCCTCATCAGTGGGTCTGATTACCCATTAATTCAGTCATTAAACAAATACTTACTGACTGGTCACCCAAAGCGCCCAAATACTACTGGTTTTGTTATACAAGACTGAGAAAGAAATACTGCCTACCCTCACCAAGAGATAGGAGTTAGCAAGCACAGGGATAGACAGAGAGAACGGTTGGGTTCTAGCTTTAGCATAGAACTCAACAACATCCCTTTCAGAGGAGAGGATAAGAGCAAGGCCTGCGCCCTAATCAAAGCCTACACCCTCAGTGTTATTCCTCAACAGGGACAGCATCCTTAGAGCTGCTTCAATTACAGATGTCTGGCACTTGAAGGCAGTCAGAATGATCTGGTAAACTGAAACCCTTGAGATTCTTGTCCATCTCTGGCTCTGAGCTGGGCTATTTATATCCCTGGACTCGAGTCCAGATTCCCAGATGCAACGGAGACTGTGGACACGTATGATAGTATGTAGGACACAATTGCTATATTCACACTGACTCTTGAAAGCCGTCTCCTGTACCACTCTTAGCTACTGGAGAGTGTAAACAGAAAACACTGTGCAATGGGAAAATTGATAAATTACAATACTTGTTTGTAGGGAGTGGACTACATCCGAGGACTATGGAATAAAAATAAAACTTTCTATTTTGAAGAAAAGATATACATTACAAACAAGTCTCATTAGATTGCTGTTGTCGTTTTTACCTGTATTTGGGGTTGGAAGTAGAGGGAAGAGCAGATCCAGGATAATCTTCAGTCTCTTGCAGCTAGAGACCATGAGAAAAATACCCTTTTGAAGATCATTTGTTTCCCATGGTTGGCGGTAACAAGTGTTTATAAAGAGTATATATATTTTTAATAACTACTAAAAATAGCTATTCTCTCACTATAATCTACCATCCTCAGATAATAACAAGTATTGATGAGGATGTGGAGGATTGGAACCCTCACACATTGCTAGTAGGGATGTACAATGATGCAATCTCTTTGGACAGCACTTTGGCAATTCCTATAACGGTTACACAAAGAGTTTCCATATGACCAAGCTGTTCTACACGTAGGCATATACCAAGAGGAATGAAAACATGTTCAAGCAAAATGTCCATAGTAGCATTATTTCTAATAGCCAAAAAGTCCAAATAGCCCACAGGTCCATCAGCTAATGAATGGATAAACATAGTGTGGTATATTCATACAATAGAATATTATTTGGCAATAAAAAATGAACGTGGGGTGCCTGGGTGGCTCAGTCAGTTGGGTGTCCACCTTCAGCTCAGGTCATCATCTCACGGTTCATGGGTTCAAGCCCCTCACTGGGCTCTGTGCTGACAGCTTGGAGCCTCGATCCTGCTTCAGATTCTGTCTCCCTTTCTCTCTGCCCCTCCCCAGCTTGCACTCTGTCTCTCTCCCTCTCT
The DNA here is from genome assembly GCF_023721935.1 of Panthera uncia. NCBI lineage: Eukaryota > Metazoa > Chordata > Mammalia > Carnivora > Felidae > Panthera > Panthera uncia. The sequence goes on from NC_064810.1 coordinate 137,049,351, forward strand.
CTCAAAAATAAATAAACGTTAAATTAAAACAAAATGAATGAGGTCTGATTTGATGCATGCTATCACATGGATAAAACCTTGAAAATACTATGTTTTGTGAAAGAAGCCAATCTCAAAAGACCCTATGTGTGTGATTCCATTTATATGAAATGTCCAGAACAAATATATACAGATAGAAAGTAGATTACTGGATACCACAGGCTGGAAAATTTGGGAGGATGAGTGACTGCCACGGGGTCCCAGGTTTCTTTTGGGGATGATGAAAATGTTCTAAAATGGATTATGGTAATAACTGCATAACTGTGAATGTACTAAAAACCATTGAAGTGTACACTTTAATTGGGTAAATTGTATGAATTGTATCTCGTTGAAGCTGCTTTAAAAAAAAACAAAACCCGGTTTCAACGTTTCAACATCTTGGCATCTTTGACTCCTGCTTGGTTCAGCAACAGCTCTTTGCAGCGGTCTTTTGGGGAAAGCAATGTGTGAATTTCTGGTGTCTTAAGCAGGTCCTCTACTGTAAGGCTCTTTTCCTAGAGTTCATTAGGAATTATTGCTTAACTAAGCCTGGCATTGTAATCCAATAGCTTCTCAGTAGGAATGCACCATCTGTGCTGTTCTTTAGATGAGTCTATTCTAACAGAACACTTTATATTTCCAAACACATTGATTTAATGTACATAGCACTACAGTGTTAGACTTATAGGATGAGCTTTTAAATTTTTAAAAATATTTTATCAACCGTGTACTTTAGATCAGAGCCAGTGTATTTTGTGTTTATTGAGCAGTCTCAGTTCAGTGGGCGTTAATATGGAATGGTTTTAATTTTCTCCCATCACTGCCTTAGGCCTTATTTTGTTGATCTTGCTTTTCTATTCCTTAATAATATTTAGCAGATCTCGTATCATCCAGGTCACTTTCAGTTAGCCAGTCTGGTCCATTTTTAAACTCCCACCTCATACCTGATTTAAATCTAATTTCTTCCTCCACTCCCATCAGGGTGGATGGAACATGGTCTGCCTCTCAGATACCACCTTCTCCTCCCTTTTCAAGGCCTAACTCCTAAGCATATGGAGGCTAGGTAATGAATGAAGACGGTGTCCCTTTACCTAATTTCCTGTGGTTATTATCTTCACTGCTTCTTGGCAAGCACCATCTTGCCATTCATGCCTTCTAGGTGACAGGTGACAGGTGTCAAAATGCTGCCTGTCATGGGTAGTTGGGAGAGCTCACTGCCCGATTCCCTGATGTGGAAGACCCAGCCCTGGCTCAGCCTCTTACTAACCCCTTCTCCTGTGGTGTCCTGGTAAATATTTAACAACGGGCTAGGGGTGGGAGTGGGTGGTGTACATAAGTTTATTACATATTTTACTGATGTAAAGAATGTGTAGTACACAACTTACAAGTAATGAAATATACAATACTCATTAATGTAAATTCCATGTAGTCAGTAGACTCTCCCAGCAGTGAGTCAGTGATTTTTTTCCATCCTGTGGTTGCAGCTGACAAATGAGTGGAATTCTAACATGAACGGATGATATTTTCATTTAAGAACTAAGACAAAGTGGGATGCCTAGGTGGCTCAGTCGGTTAGGCATCCGACTTCAGCTCAGGTTATGATCTCATGGTTCATGGGTTCGAGCCCTGCGTCGGGCTCTGTGCTGACAGCTCAGAGCCTGGAGCCTGTTTTGGATTCTGGGTCTCCCTCTATCTCTGTTCCTCCCCTACTCACACTCTGTCTCTCTCAAAAATAAATAAACATTAAAAAAATTTTAAAAAAAACTAAGACCAAAGTGAAATAAAGAAGGATTTTGGAATTTCACTTATTAGTGTCATGAGCAACTCCTTTGCTGAATTGAGATAATAGGTTCAATGCTGGAAGAATATATCCTCCAGTTTTTATGCTTTTGACAATGTAAGGACTCTAGACATACTACACTTTTAGGTTTAATCTGTATTATTTGCATTTTTTCCATGGCTTTCTTAGCTCCAGACAATCAATAAAACAATAAACCAAGTCCTAATTTTGTAGCATTTGCCAATTCAGGCTACATGCATGACCTTATTGGATGCATAATTGGGGCACGATGCATGGCAGCACATTGTTTTTTTCCACCATACAGATAGAGTAGGCATAAAAAAAATTTTATGAGGATAGTAATCATAGCAGTAAAATAATTAAGAAATGATGAGCTTTAAGGATTCCCCTTGTTTGTAAATAATTTATTTAATTGTAATGCTATTTTTTAATAATGGTGGTGTTTAAAATTCCTAAAAATTTAAAAATTGGCTGGCAGGCTGGTTCCAGAATACCACTGCCCCTCTCATAGCATTCTCCTAAGAGCCTCTTAGCTACTATGGTCCCCTCTTTTGGGGAGCTGCCTTCTTGATAGGACACTCATGAGCTAGCAGAGACAGTACAGACCATTTCCTTGGTGTCCCCTCTCGCTACTCAGTCAAGGGGCAAATCTCGGGCCGGGGATCACACTCCAGTCTGCTTCTTACAGGCACCCCAGTCTTTACTGTTGGGTCTCTTGGTACCCTCTTCACCTGGCTTTGAGAGGGAAAAGTCATCCTCTCCCCATTTTTGTGGTGGTGGGAGAAGGGAGACAGGGAAGTTCCACACTCCCAAGATCATAGCTCCGTACTCCCACAAAACTTCTTTCTCTCCTTCCCCGTATTTTATGACGGGACTGGGGCTGTCCAAGCCAGCTCATCTTCTCTTAATAAGTCTTATGGAAGGTACTCATGGTTTCTTTAGAATTTGAGATACTCAGTACCTTTTACCATCACTGGTTATTAATTCGGAAGTAACAGCGTATCTTGCTAGACTTGTATGCAGTTCTATTTAGCATTCTCAAATTTAAATCTAGTTTATGTTATGGATAATATTCACCATTTGGTTTAAATCAAATGTATCTTCTCAGGGTATTTAACCATCTTTCTGGTTTGGGCTAGGCCTATAATTAGTAGTCTTGTTTCCCCACATTCCAAAATACAAAAACCTTAACTCTGTCCTACTCACTTGATTTAATTAGCAGATCCAGAGGAATATCTCAGATATTCCTAAATCTTGATAACATTCTTCAAAAGAAACAGAAGATTCCTATACCCGTGGGTGAAATTGCTTTAAATGCTCCGAGTCTTAACCTCATCAAGATTAGGGTTCTTTAAGTAAAATTTTAGTGAAGAAAAAAAATGGGAAAGGGTAAGAACTTACCCTACCAGATATCAAAACACACTATAAAACTATAGTGAGAAAAGCAGGATGAACAAATAAATCAAAAGACAAATTAATCTATTGAAAGAACATCAAGTACAGAATCAAATCCAGATATGTATAGGAATCTTAGGAATGATAAAGCTAGCGTTGCACATAAAAGTTACTATATGTAAATAGAGGGGGATATTTCTAAAATACTGGAGTGAACGAAGGGGGCCTTTATAAATAAGCATGACATGAAACTGGAAAATATTAAGGAAAAATAGACTTATTAAAAATTTTAAACTTATGTATGGCACGGGACATCATAAATTAGGTGAAATGGCAAATGATACACTGAGAGAAAATATTTTCTCCACACATAATAGATAAATAGTGTTATTGTTAGAGGTGCACTGAATTTATTTTGGCTGAATACTGAAAAGCCAGTGTTAAAATCAATGAACAGCCTAAGGCAAGGCTGAATATTCCCATCGTAAAATGATCCTCTGAGATACAGCAGTAAATATGAAATTTTAAGAATTTAAGTAATATTATAATTTCATTATTAAAAATTCAGTATGTTTTTAAAGTTTGTCATTATGATGTACCAATGTAATTTCTCAGCACTGCCAGCTACTAGATGGCTCCTGTGCATATTTGCAATACTTAAATAGATGTTTTCATTTAATGAAAAGCATGAATTGGGAGGAGAGGTTATTTATGCCAGTGTAGGTTACTGGTAGATTTTGCTCTGAGGTCGGTAAGCTTCCTTTTCCTCTAATAGTTACAGAAAGGTAAAGACTGGCCTTCTCAACGCCCAGACCCTGAGGGTCTGGCTGATGGTGGGGGCACAGGGTCTTTGAAGTGCTCCCGTGAGCAGAAGCTCTGTGCGGTGCTGAAAGAAATCACTTTCTGAATATTGACGAAGCAAACATAAGGTTTTTTCCCCTCGCATTTTAATTTCTCATATTTCTACATGCTTGCTGCTTCCCACAGTCACTGGATGTGCTGCCTTCCCTGCCAACAGCCGCTGGTCTTTCCCAAGTCCTTTCCTGTCAGTGCCGGTGTTTAACAGCAGACAGTGTTACCAACCGTTTTGTTCCAGCAGCCTCTTCACATGTGGTAGCTGCTCTTCTATCTCACTCGGAACATTTGTTTGAATACCTGAGGAGGCAGGTCCAAATTACTCCCCTGCGTGTCACAGCGTTTGTCTTTGGCTGAAAGAGATTTTCCGTCCAAAGTGACCCTCGTATCGCTTACCAATACTTTTAAAGCCACTGTTCACATAGTAGCATTGAGTACGAATGAGGGTGTTGTGCTTATTAAAGATGATGGTAACTTACATGATCTGTGAGCTCCGCAAGTTCGGTAAAGCTAGAAATGGCGTCAAAGGGGGCATCTGTCTGTTCAGTCTTCCAAACACTAATGCAGATTTTGGCTAAATACTGAGACCCAAGCTAAACTTCAGTGCATGCCTGATATTTGTAATGCATAAAGTGCTCCTTCATATTGGTAAGAAAAAATGGACAAAGGCAAACAACTCACAGAGAAAGAAATATAAATAGTGAACAAAACTGAGCAAATGTGAAACCTTAGGCATCAAGTTAAAGGCCGTTACAACAATAACAGGCTTTGTTAGCTTAACAAAAAAAAAATTACAAAGATAGGTAATGCAGTGTTGCTGAGAATGCCTAGAAACTAGGTAAATTCCTTGTAGTGAAGGCAGTTCTCAGCAGTATTCCCCAAAAGTTTGAGATGTGTACTCTCTTGTCCAGCACTGTTACTTAACAGGAATCTCCCCTCCAGAAGTACTTCCAGCCATGTGCTCAGAGATTTATACAAAACTGTAATACTAGTTGTTATAACAAAACATCAGATCAAATTTAAGTGTGCATCTGTAGAGGAACGGAGAATTGAATGCTGAAGAACCATGAAGGAATGCCCTACAATTATTAGAAGTAATGAGCTAGGTGTATTCATACTGCCATATAAATGCAAGCACAGTGTATTGTTACAGAGGAAAATGCAAGTTGCAGAATGTTTTTATGTGATTCCCATTTGATGTAAACATAAATTTAAAAAAGTATGGAGGGATGAGTTTCGAACCGTTAACAGTGGTTACCTTGAGATGGAAGGAGTATAGGGATGGAGGAAATAGAAGGAAGAAGGTAATGTTTTTGATATCATACGTACTTCTTTGTTACTTGAGTTTATTATAATGAGAATCTATTACTTATTCATTTTATATAAGACTTAAATAAAACTAGGTTAGACCGAACCACAGAAGAAAGATTCCATGAAAGACACAAAAATGAGCTACTTGACATCATTTCAAGGCAGACATACAGAAAGCCTCCAGTGACTTGATGGGAGCTAAAAGAATCATGTTATCACAGGTATTATGAAACGGCTGGCAAGGCAGTCGTTTATAACCTTGAAGAATCGAAGAAATGGCGAAGTGCAAAGCACAGATTTCAATAATAAAATAATTAAGTTAAAAAAAACAGAAAAGTGAAAGAAAGCTGTCACAGTCACCATCAGGTCCCCTTCTCTGACTTGCCGATAATTCACATCTAGAGAAGAAACGTCTGTGATGAACCAACTTATGATAGTACTACCACACAGGGATACCTGCCATATGGAGTGATATGGTTGCTATTTTGTGTGTGCTTCTTACTTATTGTCTCATGTGTTTCTGTCCATACTTATATTCACTCAGTAAACAGACTTAGCAAGAGGGAAGCGGAGTGACAGGCAGAGCCCCATGAGGCAGGATTTTGTTTAGCTCTAGTTCTCCAGTACCCAGTACAGAGTAGGGACTCAATAAATATTTGTCGAATGAATGCATAGGTTCTAGTCCAGGGGGGAATACAGATTAGTAAACAGCCAACTAAAAGACAGTATTCTCCGTGCAGTAATAGGGATGGGAACACTCAAAACAGAAATGGGACAACTAAGACTGCAAGAAAGCTCCTAGAAGACATCCCCAAGGATGCTATGCTTGAGCTAAATGTTGAGAACGAATAGAAGCTTTCTAGGCAAAGGAGATGGCAGAAGCAAAAGTTCAGACTTACGGAAGAGCAGGGCTTATTGAAGAAGCTGCAAGCTGTTTTTTCTGGCTTCAAGCATGAGCAGAGGAGGCTAGAAAGACTAGGTCTAGATCAAAGATCTTGGGAGCCCTACTAAGGACTTTTAGATTTTATCTGAAGAGAATGTCTTCACGAAGACAATCAGATTTAGATTTTAAAATTTATTTTTATTTTATTTTGAGAGAGAGAGAGAAAGAGCGAGAGAGAGAGAGAGAGAGAGAGAGAGTATGGGGGAAGAGCATAGAGGGAGAGAGAGAATTCCAAGCAGGCTCCACACTCAGCACAGAGCCCAACGTGGGACTTGATCCCACAACCATGAGATCATGACCTGAGCAGAAATCAAGAGTCCGATGCTTAGCCAACTGAGCCGCCCAGGCACCCCAACAGATTTATATTTTAAAAGATGCACAAGAACACTTAGTTGCCAGTCTTTATTTTGAAAGTAATAGCAATTTTGTATGTGCATTACAAGAATTAATTCATTTAATTCTTATAACAATCTATGGAGTCGTTACTGTTATTGTCTCCATTTTGTAGTTGAGGAAACCTGAGGCACAGAGAAGTTAAGTAATTCGCCCAAGGTGACTCGGTTTTTGGTGGAACTGATATATAAACCCAAGCAGTCTGTATCCAAAGCCCATGCCTTTTTCCTATATTCTGTACTACTTTTGTTTGTGTTTTTTAAGAACATATTTGTTTTCTTGAGAAAAGGGAATCAAAATTTTTTTCCATGTAATTTTTCCCGTATCGCCTACCAACCAAGATGGAATGTTCTTTGACCTTGCAAATAGAATCATTCAGCAGTTTAGTAGTCTGCCTGTCTTTTCCAGTCCCCTCTTACCATACAGCTGCTTCTTTATCTCCTTTAGTCTTGCTTCTTGTCTCCCTCCCCTCCCTTTCTGGATAAGCTTTAACCCATTTGGCTTCCAGGATACCCAGTGTAGCCCCAGCCAAGAGAGAGAGGCCAGCTGGGCGATGAAGTTGCAGGAGTTGTCTGAGACTTCACCGTCCAGAATCAAAGGTGCACAGATCACAGATCTCAAAAAAATGGGAGAGGGGGCAGAGTACTCAATATGATCACCTTTCACTCACTTGTAAATAATCATGATGGCTGTTCAGTCAACAAGCATTTAGTGAATAGCTTCTCTTTGCGCCTGAAACTGTGTTGGGAGGCAGAGGTGAGACCAGGAGGTAGAGCTGGGAGAAGAGGAAGTTGTACTGCCCCTTGCCAATCAACGGTCTTTCAGTCTTGCACTTTCATTCAGGCTAGTATTTCATAGCTAGTACTGTGTCAACAAAAGTGATGGCATTTTTATTAAACAGACGAGATGATGTGGTTTAGAGGTCTAGTTAATGAAGAGCATTATAAACCAACTCTCACCCCCATTATTTTCCATTGACCCCACCCTGTAAATCCTGTTCCTCAGCCTCAGGGAACCTTTAATAGATGCCTCAATGGTATTTGGGAGAATTAAGTGCTTAAAATCATCCAGCCCTGTGCTGTAAGCATAAACATGCTCCTCTTCTCAAAAATTCAAATTTTTGCTGTGAACAAGGCAAAAAGTGTAGAAGACTTAAACTTTAATTTACTTATCCACTGATAAACTTTGTGGATCTTCTTTAGTAAGAGGAGGAAGACCAATAGAGGATAATATCAAAGACGGATGAAGATTTGGGAAAGTAGTAACAATGTAGAAACCTAAAGTGATGGGAATTTTTCTTCTTTTTTAGAAAGAAATTGTTAGAGACACAAGTAATGCATGTTTGGAAACTGTTATTACGTCCCTGACATATCTGTATCCATGAAATATGAAACCTATGTAAGGAGATTTGTTTTTACTTAGGATCGTAATTATAAATACACTACAAAGAGTGGGTCTCATTCCATTAAATTCTCTGTGATAGTCATTTGCTGCTTATATATTGCATAGTTTTGACTCACTAACCTACAATCTTAATTTTCTTCTATTCACCAAAAACATTTTAACATTGAGAACTATGTGGTTAACAACACTCGATGTTTAAATTCCCTCATTTTATACCTTTATGTTATTCCTTCATTTGTACATTAAACAAATTTCAGGTTTGCATAAATTTGTGAGAGTGTATGCACAGTAATGTTCCTCACAGCATTGTTTATAAAAGCAAAAATGGAAAAGAGCCCAAATGTCTCTAGACCAGAAGTTGGTTATTCAGGTAAATGTTAAAAATGATGAAATCAATTTGTGATTATTGACATAAAAACTTATTTACCATATCATGATTTTTTAAGATGATAAAAGCATTCTGTACATTAATCTTTTTTTAATTGTGTGTTTAGAGAAGAAGTTCAGGAAGATCTATGAATGTTAACAATACTTCTTTCTGAGTAAATTTGGAGATGGTCTTCACTTACAACTTTCTGTCATATGTATTGTTGGAGGTGGTTTTTATTATTAATTATTGCTTTTACAGTTAGCATGTATAATATGAAAAAATAGCCTTTTTAAAATCAGACTTGAAAAGGTAAAAGGATCTCTGAAAGAAATGTAATGTTAAATTGTTTAAGCATACAAAGAAATTTTGCACAATGCATGTTAATTTTACCAGTTCTCCGCCTTATGAGATTTTCCTTTCTTCCCCTACTAAAATAGTATTAACATTTGATATAAAACCTTTCCCTCCCACAGCTTCCTGTTCCCTATCCTTCATCTGTCCCCTTCTTCTTCCTTTGAGCTGCAATGACAGACCTATCTTGTTCCCGTATGCCCACACTGTGAGGATATGATTTGAGGCAGAACATTAACATCACTGGTCATTCTGACATTAAACCTGTCCTTTACCGTGACCATTGAGTTAGGAAGCACAGATGGGTCTTTAGTGCATTTCACTAATGGACATTCTGTTCAATTAAACACCTGTCTTCAGTGACGTAGATCTCAGCTCTTAAGAATACCTATGTTTTCACTAAGGTTTTGCATTCTAGACTGAGAAATTAGAGCAAGATGATTTTTTTTGTGTGACTCAGACTTCTCTTCGTCCCTTTAGACTCTAAAGTCATTACTTAATCTGAACTGCAAGACTGCATTTTTTTTTTACAGTATCTTAGCCAGTTTCCAAGCATTTGGTATTCCTAGTTTTCATCTTCTTGAACCTGGTTGGTTTAGGCAGTGGTTTCAGTTATAGGATTTGGGCAAGTGAAGAGAGGCAGAAGTTCTGAACAAACCCAAATAGTGGGTAGTCTATGAATTTGTTTGTGATATAAGTGAGCATAAGACACTGGCCTCTGCCTAGAATAATCATAACAAGCTGAGCGCAAATCCAAGAAAACATAAGGTTGTAAGCAGTGTCTTGTCGAGAAGGTTTTCAAAAGCTTCAGCAGCAGCACCCTAACCAGATCATTAAAAGGTGGTGTTTCTCTTGGACCTCTAATATTAAGAAGCTATAACCATGAATGTCTTACTAGGCTAGAGTCTCAGAATCTTCCCCAGTTATCAGTTGTGTTAGAGCACGGGCACACTTCCTTACTCTTTTCTTGTCTTTAACATAGTGTTTGCTAATTTTTCTCCTGTTCCCTTTTGGTTCTTTCTTATCTACTTGCTCTAATACACCCAAATTCTCAACACCAAAAGTAGAGGAAATAAAAATCAGACGAGAATGGAGGAAAAGGGGGTGCATTCTGGGGTCCCCAGAAACCTAAATTACTTTTTTTTAATTGCTCTGATTTTGGGGGGTCCTGTCTGGGTGGAGAGCAGGCTCCCGAGCAGTGTGTAGTGAAGTGTGGGGGCTCCGGGCCCAGAGCCTGGCACCTCCACTTACTCCGTCTGGAGCAAGTGACTTACCCTCCTGTGTTTCACTTTCCTGGTGTGTCAGCTCCTCCGAGTTTTATGGAATTAGTATGTTTGTGTTAGGACGTGGTGTATCTGAGTATTAGCTATTATTTAATATCTACCAGTATTTTTGTAATAAAGAGCTATATGGATTTTGACATTCCCCAGTTTGGAGGGAGAGGTAGATCAGCTTCCCCTGTGTCAGCGGGTCTCACTCGGGGCTGCTGCTTGATTGTGTTTGGCTGAGGCTCTTGAAGGTTCCCTCAGTGTAGGCCACCGGGGGGGGGGCTAAGCCTCCGGGTGGAGGACTTAGCCAGGCCATCGCAACCACTTCCCGAAGAGTTCTCAGTGAAGAGTCTATCTGAAAACGAGGGGAGGAGGATGGGAGACGTGCGGTGGGCACAGGGAGAGAGAATGAGACCTGTCAGGAAACATGACAGGAGCCATCAGTAAAGGCACAAGCAGACGACTCTTTGGGCAACTGGTGTGAGATGTGATCTATCTCTGGCAGGGCACTTACAGGTCTTGCTAAAGCAACGTGGTTCCAGGGTAGAGAGCCGCTTTCCACCACCTCCCCGTCGGCTCCTTGAACGAGGGCTAGCTTTCCAGACACTCCTTTTCCCCAGCTCTGAAAGAGGAGGTGCTGCTGCTGTTTACTGACTCCCGGCTCTGCTTCCCTTCCAGCTGACCCTCTGGTGGGCAGCATCGCCACACAGTACATGACCAACAGAGCAGAGCACGACCGGATGGCCAGACAGTGGACCAAGCGGTATGCCACATAGGGGCCTGCTGGCTGCTGCCCCCGCCGGACCTGTGCAAGCACATTCACCAAGTGCATCAATAGCCCTGCCCACCCCTCCGGACCTCGGTTCTGATCTTCTTATTTGTATTACATTTTGAACCTTTTTCTGATGATGTGTCATCCATCCCCCGTCCCTTGTCCCTTCCTCCTCTTCCTCCTCTTCCTCCTCTTCCCTCTCTCTTCCCTCCACCCCTGCCTTCTCAATTTATTCCCTTTTTTTGATTTCTATTAACTTGAAAGATTTGGGGTTTTTTTTTCCCACCTCAACATGGATGGGAACTTTTGTTTTCAGTGCAAACAATGTCGGATCTGTAATAGTAAGAGCTTCCTTACAAAGCTTCGTATTACTGTGTGGTTTTGTTTTTTGTTGGTGTTTGTTTTATTTTGGTTTTTTTCCTTTTATGTGATCTTTGGGAAAACACGAATTCAGAATTATATCTCATTTCTACTTAAATGTAGTGCTTAGGATTAATTTTTTGTACTGAAGTCTTTATTGGTGGGTGCATGCTACTGGGAACAAGTTTTTTGTACAAAAGCTTCAATCAGAATCACTGTGCATTACTGAGACTCTGTTTATCACTAGCCTTCTGTCTCCCACACAGAAGACTGTTGGATTGAACAAAATAATATGTATTTTGATTTACTTAAAGTGCTTGTAAATTTCTTAGGGACCTGCCACTTTTGACTGTGGATCAGTTGATGTACACTTGTATTATTAAAGCACTCAATAAATCACTGTGGCTGATAAATGCACTTCTGGTAACCCAGCGTTTGCTTTGTATCCTGGTGACCAGCATAGCCCTACAAGCAGCGAGGCTTGTCTAATTCAATTACAGATCCAAGTGTATTTTTCATCTCAGACCTCTAATATTTCTTTGTAGCTAAGTTGCTTACCATGTGGAATTTCTCCAGCTGTCAATAACCTGATGATTTTATGGTTGTTTCAGGTCACTGTCACTTTACATATTGGCCACACATTACTTTGTCGTAGACCTCCTTTCTGTTACAACCTTCTTTACTTGACAATTAAAATACGGGACTCCAAAAACAGCCTTCTAGGGGCACCTGGGTGGCACAGTCGGTTAAGCGTCCGACTTCAGCTCAGGTCACTGATCTCACGGTCCGTGAGTTCGAGCCCCGCATCCGGCTCTGGGCTGATGGCTCAGAGCCTGGAGCCTGCTTCTGATTCTGTGTCTCCCTCTCTCTCTGCCCCTCCCCTGTTCATGCTCTGTCTCTCTCTGTCTCAAAATTAATAAACGTTAAAAAAAAATTTAAAAAAAAAAAAAAAAAACAGCCTTCTAGTGGAAGTCAAGTCAGACTGATCATTGTGTTTAACCACTGTTGAATTTATTTCTCTCCCTTTTTCCTCTGAAGATTGTTGTCGTGATTACCCTTGAGTTTGGGTTTTGTTTTTTTTCTATAGTTATGGTGGGAGAAGTAAACTGTGTCAGTCATGGTCAACGCATTCACTGACAAGGGTATGTATATCTGGCTTTAACCTTCAGACTATTTTAGGTATGTTTTGTTTTCTCCCATAATTTTAGTGGAAGAAATAAACTCAACTGTATCATTCATGGTCAATACATTTGTGACAAGGGTATGTCTGTCTCGCTTTGACCTTCAGACTATTTTAGGTATGCAGCTATAGAGGCAGAAGAAACTTGTGTGTGGTGCAGTTTGAAAAACATACCGATGGGGCGCCTGGGTGGCTCAGTCGGTTAAGCATCTGACTTTGGCTCGGGTCATGATCTCACAGTTTGTGAGTCCGAGCTCTGCACTGGGTGAGCCCGTGCCCCGTGTTCAATGAGCACAAGCCCCACTTGGGATGAGACCCACTTCGATCTCTCTCTCTCTCTCTCTCTCTCTGCCCCTCATAGGATTCTCTCTCCCTTTCTCTCTCTCTCTCTGCCCCTCACTCACTTGGGCCCTCTCTCTCAAGAAAATAAATAAAATTTAAAAATAAATAAATAAAATTTTAAAAATCAATAAAAGATTTTGAAAAAAAAGAAGAACATACTGACCTGCTGACTGAAATTCAGGGTTCTCTGTGTTACAAAGGCATATTGGAAAGTCCTGCTCTCACTAATCACAGTTATAAGCCCACCATAAAGCTTGGTCTCATTTGAGGAACATCTTTACTGCTAAATAGTGGGGTTTACAAATGGAAGTCATTCACCTCTTAAATATTTCTGATTCAGATTTAAAATCTTTATTTGGAACAGATTTAAATATCTGATTCAAAAGATGCAGGTTTTTGTGGTTAAAAAGAAATCCTAAAGAAAATATTGTTTAAACATCGAAAAGGTAAGTTTTAAACCAGAGTACATAGGGTATTTTTTGTCTTTCTAATAATGATTTTACCACTCACTTTATTTGAAAACATTTTCCTACAGACCATATGTGTGAATGGGCATAGCTGTATTCCAATAAAGCTTTGTTTATCAAAATAATCAGTAGCCAAATTTGGCCCATAAGTTGTAGTTTGCCAGTCCCTGATATATAGACCAAAACAGACAGGGGTGGGGGTGGGGTGGGAGTCAGATAACTGTGTGTTTAACATCTCTTTCTTTTCTTTTTTTTTTTTTTAATTTTAATTTAATTTATTTTTTTTTTAATTTACATCCAAGTTAGCCTATAGTGCAACAATGATTTCAGGAGTAGATTCCTTAATGCCTCTTCCGCATTTATCCCATCCCCCCTCCCACACCCCCTCCAGTAACCCTCAGTTTGTTCCCCATAATTATGAGTCTCTTATGTTTTGTCCTCCTCCCTGTTTTTATATTATTTTTGCTTCCCTTCCCTTAGGTTCATCTATTTTATGTCTTAAAGTCCTCAGATGAGTGAAGTCATATGATATTTGTCTTTCTCTGACTAATTTCGCTTAGCGTAATACCCTCTAGTTCTATCCACGTAGTTGCAAATGGCAAGATTTCATTCTTTTTTATTGTAACATTTCTTTCTTTTAAATAAAATTAATTTTTTTTAGTTTTGTGGGGGGGGGTTTGCTGTTGTTGGTTTTGAGAGAGAAAGTGCACACACTCAAGCAGGAAAGGGGAGAGCAGGAAGGAGAGAATCCCAAGCAGGCTTTGTCAGTGAGGAGCCTGACTCCAGACTCAATCACTCAAACCCGTGACATCGTGACCTGAGCCAAAATCAATAGTTGGATGCTTAACCAACTGAGCCACCCAGGTGCCCCTAAAATAAAATTAATTTAATTAATATAATACAAGACTAATTTTTAGGAAATTACCCATAATGTGTTTTTATCTACAGATTTTCTCACCAAAGTTTTTTATATTTACTTTAATACTTTAGATTTAAAAAGTCAATCTTAAAAGCACTTAGCCCTCTTAATATGCAGTCTTATTAAACTGATTTTTATTTTGCTTTTGACTGATTAAACTAGACTTGCGATATTACAACTGACTTTTATTAAAAATCTCTAAATTCACTTTGCTTTTCTTCTTTTAAAATGTCAACTCCATTGGACATTTTTTAAATGATGTGTCCCATATATTACATGTACATCTCCTATCTGGTTGTACTTCAGATCATTTAAAAATATGTGTTATTTGGGAGCCAGAGACGATAACAGTTCTAGTAGGAATTCCTGTCACAAATCTGTATTTGCTTTCCCATGAGCCATCTTTAGATTTTATGTCAATTTGATAGGAAATCTCTAAAATTTTTTTCCCTGTGTTTATGAACTCTAAATACTTAATGACAAACAAATGTACCCTCGCCTCAACATGTGAAAGCAAGAGAAACTCCAGAGAGAGCAACAAATCCTTAGCTGAGCCTGTTAAGTCTAGACTCCAGATAACACAGTAATTTTACTGGAAATCTATAACCACAGCAGGCAATACAATTCCAGTGTTTCTTAAAATGTTTGCAAAGTAAGATTTAAGAGTAGTTTAGCACTCGGAAAACTAAGTCGTTTCACTAATAATCATGGGAAAAGCATTTCTAAAATTCAGGCGTCATTTTGAACCTTAATCTTTAACTTTCCATGCCAGCGATTGCTAGTTGTAGTATTTCACAGATTTGTCAAATAAAATGTTGGCAGATCCTTGCGAGCCAGGACTTCTGGTCATTGAGAAAGTAGTTTGAAATGATACTTATTGATCTTAAGTATTTCAGAAGGTTGTGGCCTTAATTTGCCATAAAACTACAAATAAATTGAACAGTCTTCATCTCTTTTACAAGAATCCATTGAATGCACCAGGTGCAGAAGTAGTCAATCTTTTCTTCTTATTCTAAGATTAGAGAGTCAACCTAGAAGTTCATCCTACAATACTGGTTTGGGAATTAGGAAGAAAGGAAATATTTACTCAGAATATACTGTGCACCAGGCCGTAAATTACCTAATAATAAGACCTTAGCATAGTCCCTCAGGGTGTAGGCTGCCATGGTCTAAACATTTGTGTCTCCCCCTCCTCTGCCATATGTTGAAACCTGAATCCCAAGGTGATGGTATTAGGAGGTGAGGCCTTTGGGAAGTGATGAGGTTATAAGAGCAGAGCCCTCAATACTGGAATTAGTGCTCTTATAAAAGAGACCCCAGAGGGCTCCCTGACTCCTTTCCATCATGTGGAGACACAGTGAGAAGTCAGCAGTCTGCAACCAGGAAGAGGACCTTTGTTGGAACCCACCCATGCTGGCACCTGGATCTTGGGCTTCCATTCTCCAGGATGGTGAGAAGTAAATTTCTGTTGTTTATAAGACACCTAGTCTGTGGTGTTTTCTTACAGTAGCTCGAGTGGTCTAAGACAGTGGCCCTTGTTCATGCGCAATGAACAAGATACCAAAGTGAGATTCCCACCCAAGCATGTGATACCAGAGCCTTGCTATATACAAGACCACATGCACCTTTCTGCAAACTCAGATCATACTACAGAAACAAATTATTGTAATTCAGTCTTAGAGTCGAGGTGCCATACAATTTCTAGGTGGTGGGGGTTTTGCCATCTTCAACAATTGGAAAAAATTTAAAGAAAATATGGACCTGGTATTACATGGGAGACCAAACAGCACTTCTAATCTTAGACGTGACCCAACTATGGAAACCTATCACTTGGAAGACCCCTGAACATCTCTGCATATCAATACTGCAGTAAAAGGGGCCATTAATTATTCCTAACAAATTCCACAGCAATTTGTATTTTTTCTTTCTTTTGTTTCAAGTTTTTATTTAAAATTGTAGTTAGTTAACATAATGTGTGTAATATTGGTTTCAGGAGCAGAATTTGGTGATTCATCACTTACATACGGCACCCAGTGCTCAACCCAACAAGTGCCGTCCTTAATGCCCGTCACCCATTTAGCACATCCTCCCACCCACCTCCCTCCAGCGACCCTCAGTTTGTTCTCTGTCATTTAGAGTCTCTTATGGTTTGCTTCCCTCTCTTTTTTTTCTTCCTCCTCTTATATTTATCCATTTTGTTTCTTAAATTCCACCTAACGAATGAAACCATATGGTATTTGTTTTTCTCTGACTGATTTCACTTAGCATTATACTCTAGCTCCATCCATATCATTGCAAATGGCAAGATTCCAGTCTTTTTGATGGCCGAGTAATATTCCAGTGTGTGTGTGTGTGTGTGTGTGTGTGTGTGTGTGTGTATACACCATATCTTCTTTATCCATACATGGCAATTTTTAAATGTCTCTATAATAAGTTGTGTGTTAAAAAGAGGTATGTCCATAGTCAATATTGACAACAGTTGTACAAAAAGCCCTACCAGAGGATCCTGACCTACCTATGCATTTTATTTCAAGGTAACTTTATAACACCATCAAGATATCCCTTCTGTACGAGGCTCTCTGGTATGTGGGGTGGAATCTCTCATGCCATAGGGGCGCACCTCGTGTCCTAAAGGAGTCCTGCAGCTATCCTCAGAGGAGATCCAGAGCAGAATATAGCATAACTATATTCTGGACCATAATTCTGTAAGTTACATCACATCTGGTATCTCTTAGAATTGACACATTCAGGGACTCAGGGGAGCCTGGCCTCTGAGGACCTGCCCTAGTAGACGTGCATTTCCCTACACCCAGACACCCCTGGGGCGCTGACTGGTTCCTTGCGCCTGGAGCATGGCCCCTCCCCTACATACCTTTCTCTCTCACATTCCACCATGTGCACTGGTAATGTGGGTTGGGGTAAAGAACTTACCCCAGTTTTGCCAGACTTGCCCTGTTTTAAAACAGAAAGTCCCATGTCTTGGAACCCCCGCAGTCAAGGGCAAACCAGGGCTGTTGGTCATTCGAGCTTTTGTGCTTGTGCTAAATTTCAGCGGCAGATCTCAGGCATTACACAGGGCCAGTTTAGCCCATGGAAATGTTGGGCTTGGGGAGCAGTGTTTTCCCTGATATAAAGTGGTCCTTTTAGAAGAGATGCACACTCGACAGTCTGAAGAATCTTCACCACTCTCTATGGCTCTCACACCCAACCGTCTCCACTCATTCCCTGGTGCGGAAGCATGTGAGTGATTTAAACCAACTGCAGACTTCCTTTACATCTTCAAACATGACTTAAGGTACGTATGCCTTTCTCTGAAATAGTCTTATGCATAATACACTTTTTGAGAGGATTTTTTCTTAAGTTTATTTATTTATGTTGAGAGAGCATGTACGAGCGGGGAAGGGGCAAAGAGAGGGAGAGAGAGAAAATCCCAAGCAGGCTCCACACTGTCAGCAAAGAGCCCAACGTGAGGCTCGATCCCACGAACCATGAGATCATGACCTGAGCCAAAACCTAGAGTCAGACGCTTAAAGGACTGAGCCACCCAGGCACCCCGGGTGGATTTTTTAAAAGGGAAATTCCTAAATTTTAAAATCTTTTAATGTATCAGAGCCCCACAGGACAGTGGAGGAAATAACGTGATCATCTCTCTCTTACCTGTTTATAAATCCACATAGTCAAAGTTGGGGGCAACCCCAGCTGCTCCGGATCTCCAGGTATCAGGGCTTTCAGTTCTGGTTACAGAAAAAAAAGCCTTACCCAATCACCTTGGCATCCTTTGGGGCTGGCGTGATTCGTAATCCCACCCTCCTATCACCCCCTCCTCCCACACAACATTGCAGTCTCATCCATCTTTTTAAAAATTGGACGGGAGGTCACGGTTCAGGATGACAATCACGTCCTGCTTTGCAGGAAATTTAGACCTCCTGAGAAATTCTGTCAGGCTATGCAACAGCAAGGTAACAGATGCTTTACAGTTGGTGCCACCGAGAAGCACCCCACCAGATTCTTCTACTTAATCTGTAGTGCAAGAACAGTACAAAGGGGCAGAGAGAGGTCATGCTCGCCTGGTACAGCCTCCCTCTGCTGAGCTTGTCTACAAGTAAGATGATAACATTCTTCATTGTTCAGTCTCCCACTCGAAACTGCTGGTGAACAAATAAATGAAGATGGCCACTGCCATGAAACTGGACAGTTTTCGTCTTTGTCCTTTAGACTGACAGCTCATGACTTTATGTTCACCAAACATGTCCCAGCTACCACAACTTAAAAATCAAAGCAGCTTGTGGACAGTTAGTCAAAACCTATGATGAGAAACTCCAGAAGCTGTTATGAATCCCCAGGAGACCCCATTCGCTTTAAACAATAATGGGGAAATGATTTTAAATTCAAGCGTGATTATGCATTTTTACGTAAATGTAAAACATCTGTCCCTATTAACGAATCCCAAAATTCTTGTGTGTTCTTAGTGGTGTGTAATAAAATGCCAGGATGTACTTGTCAATCCAGATTTGAGCTGTTGGACTTTGGATGAAAGGTAATGTTCTTGTTTGGGATTTTTTTAAATAGTTGAATAAAATAGAGTAAAAAATAGGTTTAGATAAAAAATACTGCTTCCTGGGCACTGCAAAATAACATAAAGACTATATGTATTAAACTCCATAATGTTTGCAAGCTCCTTGATTTGTTTTGTGGGTTAAGAGGTCAAGAAGCAAGTTGCTAGGTCAACAGAGTCCAGGAAAATAAAAAATGTGTGCACTAGTTAAGAACAGAAATTTTGTCAGAATGGTAATATTCTTATTGATAGCAAGAGATTGAGAGTGTAGCTTCCATTTAAGGAAGATGAATAGGGAACTACAATTCTTTCTGAGGCCGAGTCTATAAATTATCCCCAATACCCATTCTCTCTTTCTTCCCTTCATAAATAGAACCATCAAGTTTTGGCTGGACACATGACCACCTAACTAGGAACTAAATTCCCCAGTCTTCCTGTGATAGATTCATTATAAAAAAGGGTCCCAATTCTCAATCCTTCTAGTATCCACATTTTTACAGCTTCTTCCATGAAGAAATGGAGTCTTTTTTTTTTTTTTTTTTTTTTTCACCGCTTAAATCAGAGCTGGCCTCATGACTTGCTTTGGCCAGTAGACTTTAGTGGAAATGATCTTATGCTGGTTTCAAGCCTGGGCCTCCAGAAGCCATGTGCACTTCCCAGCTCTCTTGGAACCCATCCATGCCCTGAGAGTAAGTCCCAGGCTAGGCTGCCAGGAGACGAGAGACCATGTGGAGACGAGCTGAGATAATCCTAGACCAGCCCATCCACCAATATCCCAGGTTGTCCAGGCAAGATCAGCAGAACCGTGTACTCGGGGCTGACAGCAATTGCATCCATCAACCCAACTAAGACCAGATAGCTGCCCACCTGATCCTTCTACTTGTGAGCAATAATAAATGGTATCGATTCCAGCCACTTAGTTTTGAAGTGTTCTGTTATACAGCAGTAATTAATGCCAATGCCAAAGGAAGTGAGCAGAAGCGACAGGAGCAAATTCCAGATCTCGTCCTGTAGGAGGGAGCTGCTCACCCTCCACTTCCTCTTTGCACTTTCCGTGGTCTGGAATGGAGGTGTGCTAGTGAGCCAGCTGTGACCATGTCAACAAGGGCCACACCCAAGAGAGTATGGAGCAGGCAACAAGCAGAAGCTCAGTTTGGAACATGTTGAGACTGGAGTGCCTCGGATACATCCAACTAGAAATGTCTGGCCTTCGGACACGTGAGGCTCACATTGAGGAAAGCTGAGTGTCCCGGATGTAGCTATACAGTTGGGAATCCTTGTATGTGACTCTAGAAGAGGATGATACCGCTCAGAATGAGTGTAAAATAAGAGAAAGAAGGCCAGAAACAAACTTGGTGGATGAACCACGCGGCTTACCAACCGCCCTGACCCAAATGTCCAGAGATGACACTTTAACACATGTACTTTAAAACATTTACTTTCGGGGGGGTGGGAGGCCGGGGAGGGTGGGTGATGGGTATTGAGGAGGGC
>NC_064810.1:137069555-137116123 GCF_023721935.1 Panthera uncia
ACTGGGTGTTGTATGGAAACCAATTTGACAATAAATTTCATATATTGAAAAAAAAATAAAAATAAAAATAAAATAAAACGTTTATTTTTAAAACAACATCTATACTACTGGTGGAAAGAAAAAAAATGCCATCGGCAGACGAAATATTCCGAGGTTGACAGAGCAGCTGGAATTATTGATGGACCATAAGCAGAAGTATAGGCAAAGTAGAACTCACACAAGGGAAAACTCTACAGGGTAAGAGCCATTCCAGAGTTCGACTTCCTTCCTGCTGCTGAAATGCAAGAACCGGGGCTGCTACCATAGCCTACGAGAGGATGGGGCCACGGGATGGTGGAGCCTGTACCGTAGAGCACTGGAGGACGGTGGACGTCCTGCCAGACTTTCATGCAGACAGAAGTCAACTTTTATCTTCTTTAAGCCCTGCCGTGTCGGGGTTTCTGATGCTTGCAGCTGATCCGAGCCTAAAAACATGCACACCAACCTCATGCTGATGGCTGCCTTTGAGGAAGGGAAGGAACAACGCTGGGGAGACAGACGAGACTTCAGTTTTACTTCTCATGTTATGGTTCTTTTTTGTATGGAGCTAGAGAGCCAATAACTAGGACAAATGTTAACACACGTTGGGTGGTTGAAAACAGGGTGTTTGTTACAGCATCATCTGTACTTTGCTATATGTAAATATTTTTCCGAATTAAAAAATTTAATGTGAAAAACAGATTGTAAGTCAGCTTTACATAAGAGGGGATAAGTGTGATATATTTTGGTAAGTTTAAGTTTTTTATAGTGGTATTGCCGTTGAAATCAGAAGGAAAATAAAGACATAACAAAGGAGATAAGAGTTGGAATGGGTATCGGCAGCCTAGGTAGAAAATCCCTTCAATAAGAATTGTTTTTGAAAAGATAAAGAGGGACACCCGGGTGGCTCAGTCGGTTGAGTGTCCGACCTCAGCTCAGGTCATGATCTCATGGTTTGGTTTGTGGATCCGAGCCCCGCGTCGGGCTCTGTGCTGACAGCTCAGAGCCTGGAGCCTGCTTCGGATTCTGTGACTCCCTCACTCTCTGCCCCTCCCCCTCTCGTGCTCTGTCTCTTTCTGTCTCAAAAATACATAAGTGTTTAAAAAAATTTAGAAAGTAGAAAAAATGGGATGGTAGTGTGAGAGAGAGGTTTGATCAAGGGAAGGGATTTGAAAATGAAAGATGCTAGAGCCTCCTTATGATGATGAAAATGACCAGAAAAAGAATGAAGGGAGAAGAATTTAGTCTTGCTACTCCAAGCACTGGCAGCACCTGAGAGCTTGTGAGATATGCAGAATCTCAGGCCCAGACCTGCTGGATGTGACAAGTTCCCCAGGTGGTCCACGTGCATACTGAAACAGAAGCAACGCTGAGCTGAGCGCAGGGGGACAGCCTGTGGCAGGAAGGGCACTTGGTCATAGCGGGGGAGGATCCCAGGGGCTGGTGTGGACAAGGGAAGATCATGGGTTTGGCAATGGGGAGGTGAGGGAGTCCCCACCTGACAGCTTCTATTTTCCGAGTAGAGAATGAAGCAGAATCACCTAGGAGGCAGAAAGGGACCGTGGGAGGTTTGAGAGGAGAGAAACCCTGAAAGGGTCATCTCAGAAAGGAGAAAGTGACCAACCAGTGTGGAGCACCGCCCACGTAGAGATGGGAGCTCTGAGCTAAAAGAAACCAAAACAACTAGTCGTCCAGCCCGGATGGCTTTCTCCAGCACCGTTCAGGAACAGGAGGCAGACAGGCAACCAAGAATGGACTGTGCTGGGCCATGTAGGCAGGAGGGAGAGGGAAAGGCCAGAGAATTAAGGGCACTCACAGGGAACTGATTAAATGATGGACCCTGACATCCATCCTGACAGTGGGGTCAAAGGCAAGGGAAGGATGGAAAGTGGTGATTACGTATTAGTAACGGGCAGCGTGGCACTGAGACATGTCACCGTGTGACTAGTCTCTGAGGTTAGTTATGAACCACATAGTCAAGTTACTGTAACTGGAACAGGTCTCCTGTTTTGAATGCAGGGGTTTGCCTTCCACATGATTCGCGTTTTGTGGGCAGTTTGGATATGCGTGTCACTTTCTGTCGGCTAGTGTCGAAAATGGCAGTAATCTGTATTCTGGGTTTACTGGTAACGATAACATCAGGTGCCCTGCGAAGGGGAGGAGAAGAAGTATATGTTCTACTCACACCTCTATCCCTAAGATAAGCCCTATAGGAGAGGCATAATCACCCCCAGTTTACAGGTGAGGAAACAGACACAGAATGGTTACGTAACTTGCCCAAAGGTCACCCAGCGAGGAAGTAACCTTGTCAGGATTCTGAACCCTTCCTCTCACACCTTCCTGCCTCTCCCTGTAAGAAGAGTGACTTTGTTGGTGATCACGTGTCCAAACAGGTGCACCCGGCCCAGCGCACACGTTCCATGGTTCTTGCCACATTTTGTTCAACTAACAAAGTAACAAGAAACCCTGGGCAGTACATTCTTGGGTGGTGATGTGACTTGCTGAAGGTGGGGGTTCTCGAGAATACGGTAACATTTCTTATTTGTAGATTTTTTTTTAAGTTGGCATTGCGATTAGGGGTGAAATTGTTTTAAAAGTACTAATGTCAGAGGCTTGAAATTCTAGAAAGCTGAAGACTGTGTACCTTTGGGCAACAAAAGTAGATTTCTGTGGCAGGATATTTCGGGCTGCTTTTTCTGCTCTTTTGGCTTATTTTTGCTTTATGTTTAATGAATAAAAAGGGTAATCTATTGGGACAAGAGTCTGTATTACTATTACCATCATCATTGTAATTATTACTAACACCATAATCACTACCAGAATCACCACTATGCAAATATTCAGCACAGGGCATGGAACACACTATATAAATATATATGTATGTATGTGTATACATATAATCTCATTTAACCCTTTCTACAATCCCCTGAAGTGTGTATTATCTTCATCATATGGGTGTGGAAATTGAGACCCAGAGGTTTTAATAGATGCAAACACATATTTGCTGCTCTCAAACCCAGATGAGTGTGGCTGCAAAGCTCATGGGCTAAACTACTGTGTGATCCGATCTCCCAATCCAAGGCAATTTGAGAGCGAAGCATTGGTGGTTCAGTGGTAGAATTCTCGCCTCCCAAGGCAACTTGATATGTACATAATTACAAGTTCACTAGTTGATGATGTAGGAAATTATTGGGTTTATACAACCAAAACCCAGGTAAAGCAAAATATTGCATGCAGCTCCGTTGAGTTTAATAGCCCCTTAAGTGGAAAGCAAGGAGAACAAAGCAGGAGGAAATGTGAGTGATCCTTGTAGTCTGGGGTATTTGGAAGAAGGCAACGGAAATCCGTTCCAGAGAGCACGGAGTCACCCCTGCGCTTCACAAGCCCACCAAAGAGCGCTGTGGCCATTTATTCTCTTCCCTCTGGCAGGAAGTTTCTACTTTTCCTCTTTTCTTTTTTTTTTTTTTTCCTTCCAATCCCCGTGGGAAGATTTCTAGTCGTTTTATAGCTGAATTCGGTAGAAAAATAATGTTTATTCACTTCACAGCCAATTTGGGCAGCACACATCTCTATTCCGTAACATAATGCATTGATACGTTTATGATTCAGAACTGCAGGCACATTCCTTGCGTTTCAGGCTGGATAAAATTAAAATATCACTTTCCTTTTTCTTTCCCGTGGATTCACTTGAGGTGCCCTCATTAGGCAGAACTGGTGCACTTGGGAGAAATGCCAGGCTTCAGAATAGAGGCTGGTAAATCTAACCTCATAAAGTTGCAGCAGGCCAAAAACGAGACACGAGGTGAACATGAACACTAACTGGGCTTCTCTGGCTCCCTCGTCCTTCTGCCCGCCTCTCCCTCACACACAGTCTGGCTTCCTTCCTGCCACTTTCCCCACTCACCCGAATGTCACTGCTCATCAGAGCCAATGGTGTCTTCTCAAAGCCCATCTTCAGGCTCCAGATAGCACACTCCATGCGGGCACCCTCCTTGCCGAACTTCTTTTCTCCTTGGCTCAGGTTTGAATCCCACAGGCCCCGATGGCAGGCTTTCACTCACTGAATGTATCTGATCCCTGATTTTCTGTCCTTTCTTCTCACCTCCCCCCCTCGTTGGATCATCTCGTGTTTTCTGATGACTTCTAAGTCCTTCACCTGGGGTCTCTCACAAATGTCAGCTCCAAATCGGCTACTTCCCACTAAAACTGGGAATCCCACCAGCACAGCAAACTGTATGTTTTTGAGTTGAACTCATGCACTCAGTATGCCTTTATCACATCCCTAGACGACGTACGGCAGCAGGAGGACCACAGACGCAGACAAAGCACATCCTGCAAGGGACCAGATGTGCCCGTACCATGTTCATCTGTTCCCCCAGGGGAGTCACGGGACTGACCTGCCTCAGCTCCTGCTCCAGGAGGAAGCACGTTCGAGAAAACTCCGGAACCATACAAGCTGGGACTTAGGCAAGTTATATAACCTCCCGCACTGCTGTGTGCCTGTCCACAGACTGGAAATAAAACTCCCGCCTCGTGAGGTTATATTTTTAAATGCCTGTCCAACAGTGAGTGCTGGATACATGCTATTACCCACCTTCTATCCCTTCCCGAAACGTCATCCTGCCAAAATCACCGGATTGTGCAGCCAGAATCTGCTGTATGAGCCAAAGGTATGGCCGAAGCTGCCTCCCTTCCCCCTAGCCTGGATTCTTAAGCCAGGGACACAAAAGGGTTAAAATTTAATTAAAAGAGGAAGAGAAAAGAAAGAATGTGAGCTAAATAGGAGGCGGTGTAGAAACACTAGATCAGGGGAGATTGAGTGGTTTTTCCCAAAGTTATTAATTCCAGCGAAATTTGTTTCAGGTATTTCATCGGTGCTCATGGTTAAGCTACACTCCACCTGCATATCTCTAGAAGGTTACATGAGAAACAGTAACAGCAGTTGTCTCTAGGGAGGGAATTTGGGATATTATAAGTTAGAATTATAACTTTTTATCACTTCCTTTAATTTTTTAAATGTTTTTTAACGTTTATTTATTTTTGAGACTGAGAGAGACAGAGCATGAACAGGGGAGGGGCAGAGAGAGGGAGACACAGAATCTGAAACAGGCTCCAGGCTCCGAACTGTCAGCACAGAGCCCGACGCGGGGCTCGAACTCACGGACCGTGAGATCATGACCTGAGCCGAAGTCGGACGCTTAGCCGACCGAGGCACCCAGGCGCCCCAGGTACTTTTAGCATTATGTGAATTTTAGCCGTATGTAACTAAAAAAAAGTTACCAACATAACAAACAAAATTCTCTCCAGCAAACAGTTTGAGGGTAATTAAGAGAAATGTCTTCACCCAAAATGTACCTTTCTCTTTTGATAACAGCAAACCGAAACTAATAAAGACGCATGACGGCCAAAGAGTGTGAAAATACCTGGCTTGTCCTCGTCATCCACAAGTCGGAGCTCAGTTGCAATGCAAACCCACTTTTGATCGAATGCAGGATGCGAAGAAACAGGCCCTAGCCCTGGGCGTTGAGACTCCAGAGTACCGAAGGGTTAACTAAACTCACGAGGCACTGGGAGGTCAGAGGATCAGGTTCCAGCCTTGGCCCTGGCACTGACTGGCCTTCACCTCTCCCTGTCTCCTTATTCTCTTCTATAAAATGTGATTTGTAAGGTCGCGGTGATCTGTGGTGCCACAGCAGAGTAGTTAGACCTTGTCCTCCTGCGCAAGCCCCAGCAGACCACGCTCGTCTCTGCTCCCACCCCATTAAAGTGCCTGAAATCCCCGTGCGGAGAGTGCCTTCTGAGCTTCCCATGTTTCTAGAAAGGCCTCCCAGCCCCTATCCAGATGAGATGTATGTGTTTCCCTCAGCCAGAGGGACACGAAAATGATTTGGGGCAGTATCATGACAAACACTTGTTGTGATAGTTACATACTTGTGTTTATTATACCGTCTGTGTTTATACGTGTGAATTCCACGTATGACGCTTACTATTAACTCCCCTATGCTGTGTGACATTAGGTGTCCACTATGGTCTTAGGTGAAGATACAAGAGCTAACAGTATAGGTGGCATATTATTCATGAGAACAGTCGCAAGGTGGTTTAAAAAATGGCTAAAGTTTGAAGAACACTGCTAGGGGTTGAATTGTTTTCCCCCAAAACTCATATGTTAGAGTCCTAACCGGTGCCTCCGAATGTGACCTTATTTGGAAATAGGGTCGTTGCAGATGCAGTTTGTTAAAATGAGGTCAGAGTGGAGGAGGGAGGCCCCCTTGTCCAGGGTGACTGGTGTCCTTATAAAAATGGGAAATGTGGACACAGACACGCACACAGGGAGAACGGAGTATGAAGACATAGCCACAGGCCCAGGAACCTCCAGAAACGAGGAGACAGGCCTGGAACATGGCCTCTCCTAGGGCCTTCAGAGGGGGCACAGGCCTGCCCACACCTTGATCTCAGACTCCCAGCCTCCGGAGCTGTGAGACGATAAATTTCTGTCGTTTAAACCACGTCATTTATGGCACTTCATCCTGGCAGGCCTTGGAGACGAATACAGTCACGCAGAGCACTGCACGGCCCTGGGGAAATGCAACACAAGAAAGATGTGCAAGCTGAACCACCTTCAGGAGTGTGGGGTATGAAGTAGGGCTTGGAGATGTCCCCACACCGCCAGACATCCTATCTGCCTTGATGACCGCAGCCCCAGTAAGGGCGTCTATGTCCAGGATTGGAGAAAGCTGCTGGCTCCAGGGGTCTTACAAGATGTTGCTCCTCCTCTGGGTTTGATTTCAGGACTGTGCACCTCCAGGTGGGCTTACTACCACCCTAAAGAAGCTTTCTCAAGTTTCCTTTCCAGGAACCGCTGTGGTAGGCCTAAACTGGAGTTCTTTTTTTTTTTTTTTTAAGTGTATTTATTTATTTTGAGAGAGAGAGAGAGGCTGCGTGCACGCAAGCAAGCAGGGAAGGGGCAGAGACAGAGAGAGAGAGAGAGAGAGAGTCCCAAGCAGGCTCCGTGCTGTCAGCGCAGATCCTGACGCGGGGCTCGATCTCACAAACCTCGAGACCATGACCTGACCTGAGCCGAAATCAAGGGTCGGATGCCCAACCGACTGAGACACCCAGGCGCCCCCTCAACTGGAATTCTTTAGAAACTTTTTTGCCGCATCCCTAACTTTGCCAGGACCTCACATCGAGAACCATTCACCGTTTTGAAAAGTGTTTGACTAAGCTAACGACAACTGCCCATGGACGTGAGGTCTGTAACCATGCTCTTTTCTCGCGGTGATCATTTTTAAATGCCTTTAACCTCAGCACTGCCTTCCCCAATCTGAGTTACTACCGAACACCAGGACAGCATCCTCCCTCATTAGTGCCTGGATGATGCAGAGAAGGAAGCCTGGCCGGGGGGGCTCATGCTGGCTGTGGGACTTTGTACAATCCTCCCTCTCTGTACTCGGTCTCTTCATCTATCACAAGCA
This sequence comes from Panthera uncia, assembly GCF_023721935.1. Taxonomy (NCBI): domain Eukaryota; kingdom Metazoa; phylum Chordata; class Mammalia; order Carnivora; family Felidae; genus Panthera; species Panthera uncia. Next base: position 137,077,049 of record NC_064810.1, read on the forward strand.
GGTCAGGTCCCTTTAGTGCCTCAAATTGGTGCTGTGAGGATCTATGGAGATTTTCTACATGAAAGGGGCTTTGACATTTTAAAAACAGTAAGAGACCTTCACCAAACACTTGTTGAGGACTTCCTAAGTGGATGGCAGGGAGGGGAACCCAAGAGTGCTTAAAATCCTTCCCCTCTTGCAACATTCCCCACTGAAGGTAACACCTGTCAAAAACAACCACCAAAGATTTATGTGTGTTGAACAAAGTCAAGTTGAATAAAAAGCTAGAACATTGAGACAAGGGAGGAGTCACCGCAGGCTAGAGGGTCAGGGGAGGCTCCCTGGCCTCATGACGGGAATGGGTAAGAGCGTTTCATATAAAGAGACTACTGTGACCAAAGAGGCAGAGCTGGGTAAGGCCAGGCATGAGCCTGAACCACGAGAATTCCAGGTCAGCAAGAACGGGGAAAAAACCAGATTGAGAAGAAGCCTGGATATCAGCAGGAGGAGTCTAAACACAGCAGATTTGGAGGCGGTGGGACTGGAGGCACCATAACCTTGAGAACGCAGAACCCACCGGGAAACCACTGAAGATGCCCGGGTGAGAGACGGCAGGGCCTGCCCTCGGCAATGCTGGAAGATGCCGGCAACTAGAGGGGGCCTCGGTACCAGGACTGATGGAACCCAGAGGCCAGGGTGTGGGGGTGTCTGAGGAGGAGGGACAGACGAGGTCAGGTCACCGGGAAATGTGAATGGGGACACCACCGAGCACGTGAAAGCTTCGATGAGTGCCCTTAAAATTGCTCAGGGAAGAAGAGGAACCTTACACTTGTTCGCCAGTTACTGAGAGCTTTGTGGGCTAACATGGGCCCGTTTAATGTTCACAACACTTGTGAGGTAAGTACTGTTTTTGCCGCTGGTGAGAAAATGGAGGCTAAGGAAGGATAATTACCTCGCCTGCGTCCTCCAGCTGGGACCCAGTTCTGGAGCCAGAATTCGAACCTAGACCCTCCAACCCCAAAGCCTGTAAAGTTTATCCAAAGACATTTAATAACCATTTAATGTAAGGTGCTCTTGAATTCTTTTTTTTTTTCCTGCTTATTTCAAACGTTCTTAAACATGCAATGAAAATGCACAGATCTTGGATGTTGAAGTTGATGAATTTTGACAGTTGCACACATCTGTATAACCACCATCCAAAACAAGATACAGAACGTTTCATTCATACCAGAAAATTCCTTTATGCTTCTTTCCTGTCAATTCCCGCCCCGACCCCCAGGGAACACATTCTGATTTCTATCTCCGTGGACTGGTCTGCCTGTTCTAAATTCCATATAAATGGAGTATGTGTTCTGTTGTGTCTGGCTTCTTTCACTCAGCATCTTTTGGGCATCCAGCCGTGTTATTGTGTGTATCAATAATTCAAAGCACTGTTTAACTCTGATTCCCCTGAGAAACAGGTAAGTACTACGTTGGTAATACTTCGGAAAGTATCGATAGGCTGTTCTCTTTTGGCTTTCCGAGACCCTGACGTTCTCTGGAGTCCACCTGAAGCACCCATTCCCCTGAAAGGAAAGTAGCATCAACTGCTGAAGAAAGTCAAGAGACTTGCCTCATGTAATGACTGTGGAATTAACTTATCGACATAAAACCACAGTTTTGGACGAGGGCTTATTTTTTTCTCTCAGTACAGTAACCTTTAATCCAAAAGCACACTAAATAAATATGTTAAAGGCAGTGATATCTTGACATCCAGGCAGGCAAAAACACACTCGGCAATTTAGTCAATACAGCGGCGTCTTGTCAAAGAAAATCACACGGAACGGATTTGAATTGCATGCCGTGTCTACATGAACCCAGTGTAGAGCAGGCAAGGGACGTGGAGAACCAGCATTTCCTAGGACTTCAGCTGGGACTGTGGCTGTACCAGCAAGCTGTACCCTTGTACTGTTTCCACGTTTCCAAGAACTCTTGTGCTCAGCCTTTATCTTTCCCTAACCATGTTTCTCTGCAGTGCAGCATGAGAGCAAAATACTCGTGAGCCCAAAGGTTGAACACTTAGGAAAACACAAAGAAGATGTAACCCTCTCTCCCAGCCCTCTTCCATCAACCACTCTTGCGCCCTTGGTGAGTTCAAAACAACCTTTGTTGTGTTACATTTTATGTATAAACTAGATTCATCTACCTTCCTGTTGTTATTACTTGCGTGAACTTAGTTTCATTGTTCAATTGATAGAGTTTTGTCTGTGAAAACTACCGAGGTATCTGGGGTTGGGAGAAAACACATCATCATCTTTTCATGAGGAAAAAAAAAAAAGTGTTTTCATTAAATGACTTGCCCTTTAAATGAGATTGGGCGCATTCAGGGTGGTATGGCCCTGGACTAAATGACTTGTCCAAAATGACTAAATTACTTAGTAGCAAAACTTGCAGGAGTGAATTAGGTTAAGCAGGGATAGGTAGGTTTAGACTTCTAAACTTCAAGAACAGGATTTTTCAGCAAGAAAGCACTCTTGAATCGTCTGCATCCCATTATCACTCCTGTGGTGTATCAGTGGGTGGGGATTTACATAAAAGCAGTCAGGACAGAAAGGGAAACAGAAGAACAGCTGGTCCCTCCACCAGCCCAGAGGGAGGAAGGAAACGGGGAGAGAAGAAAGGTTAAGATGTACAAAAACGGCAATTTCCTCTCACAGGCTTTTGCTGGAAGAAAGTGACAGTGGTTCCAAGCAGAGGGGCCATGTGGGCCTTAGTTCCATTGGAGAAAACCAGGCAGGGCCGGAATCAAGGAGGCCCTTGTGGTCACCCTGAGTCACCCTCAGATGCCATAGCTGGAGCCCGGGGGGCCCGTCTAGAGCCCATGTTGGCAGGACCCCTAGGAGCGTGCTGCCCCAAGCAGGGCCACTGCTGGACCCTAAAGGTTCAGGACACTCAGTTACAGTGGCCGCAGACCTCTGAGGACATCTCCTCAGCAACCCAGAAGGGGAAGCCCTCACTATGAGGACCCTGCCTCCAAGGCAAGTCCACAGACACTCCTCAGAGATCCACAACCTTGCTGGGCCCTTTCTCGACCCCCAGTCAAAGCCCTTCAAAGCCCAGAGGGGCTTCTCTAACTCGAACCCAAGTGCCAGGGCTAAGGGAGCAGGAAAGGAGAGAGGGGGTATGGCCAGCAAAGTACAGGCTCTAGAGACCCTACAGGGCAAGTGACCCAGGTACTTCAACAGAGAGAGACTGGGGGAGGGGGTGGGGGAGATAGAAATTAACAGCAGCCCAGGAAACAAACCCACCGTTTGCAGTACCTGGACCTTATTTAGATTCTCATTTTAAACAATCTGTAACCAAGAAATGTCTTAGACATTAAGGACAATTTAATGATTTAAGGAATTGTTCGTTGTCTTTGGTATGATAATAGCATCATGTGGGGGTTTCTTTAACCTTAATCTGTACACCCAACGTGAGGCTCGAACCCATGACCCCAAGATCAAGCATGGCATGCTCTTCCAACTGAGCCAGCCAGGTGCCCCAATATGATGGGGTGTGTGTGTGTGTGTGTGTGTGTGTATGGTTTGCTTTGTTTTGGTTTTTTTTCTTAAAGAATCCTCAGAGATACATCGCGAAACATTCACGCATGAGATGATACAGTATCTGGGATTTGCTGCAAAATGATCCCGTGGATCGGAGTCAATAGAATTCCACTAGCCGTGTGCTCGTATAATCAAAGCTGGGCAGGTGTCACACAAGGGTCTGTTGTGCTATTTCATCTACTCTTGAATATGTTTGAGGTTTCCCGTAATAAACTGTTAAAGAAAGGCAGGAAAGAGGGTGGGTGGGAGGGAATGCAAAGCCCGAAGTGGGGGACATCTCATAACCACTGGGGGAAGTGGGTCAGGCCATGAGGGAGATGGTATCTGTTGGGTAGGATTCTGACCACGGCGGGAAGGAAGACAGGGCAGGCTCTCAGGAAGGGAAGAGAGCCCATCAAAGGCCTGGGACAGCACGTTTGGGGGCTGGGGGCCCAGGCTGTGGTCAGCTCGGTCCCATTCCATTGGGGTTGGTTCTGGGAGCCGCCTGAGTGCAGGCAGAGCCTTGGAGCTGGGCAGTCATCCCACTGCGCAACACAGGGCTGGGTGGGCAGCGCCGTCCCTTGTCGGTCCCCCTACCTGAATCCGTGCAGCAGTTTGGTCTGAATTACCCACATTATTACGTGCACCTGCTGGTGCCGCCAGAGCCAAACAGATGTAGCCAAAGAAATGAAACAGAGATAAAGATTTACAAGGCCTGCAGGAAAATTAGGTACAACTACAAAGGCTTGGAGAGACTGGGGGCGGGGCAGGAAGGAGGAGAGCGGAAATAGCAGAAGGGTGGTTAATTTCGCTCTGAGGAAACAGCTCCCTTGATGGAAGCACAGAGCCTAGAAGTCAGGGTGTGTTGTTGAAAACTCCTGAATGGACATCTTGCATCTGGATCTGTTTTAAATACAGCCTGATGAGGGGTTGTCCTGTTTTGGTTTCTGCTATTTATAGACATAAGATTCATTCACGGTTTCTATTAATAGAACAGAGTATTAATGTCAATGATGATCATGATGATGTTCACAAATATGCGAATCATTTAGGCTCCACGGAGTTTTAAATATCAAGATAGCAGAGAAAAAGAAATTAAGGGGGAAATTGTTTTTCCATGTACATTTTATCCAGCCTGAAAATGTACAGCTCAAGAACTTGAGGCTGACAGTGAGAGAAAGTAAGCTTGGGAGACGCCCCCCTGCCAGAGACGTCACAGGCGTCCCCTAAACACATGGGAGAGAATTCTTGCAAGAAGGGGGTCTGAGTTCCTAAAGTAATCCTGAGTATCTACTATAGGAAAAGCAGACTTTGCTTTCCTCTGATACCAATTTCCCAATTGCATGATTTTCTTTCTGACGCTTAAAAGAAAGTGACATTTCCCTTAACCTTTGACTTGAAGAGGTGGGCACGTGGCTTTGCCGTGTCTCTGTGCACAGGACCTCACTGACAATGACAGCCCTTCAGTGGCCAAGGGCTTGAGGTGTAGCAGCCTTTCTAAGCTCAGTCCTCTGGGGATTTGAAAATGCGGAGCCCCGAGGCCCTTCTTCTTATTCTTAGGGCCCCAAACCCCCAAGAGAGAGTCCTCACTGGCTTTTAAATTCCGAAAAGCTTTCTAGCTGGCATGGGTTTGGGGTGGCTATTTAACCTCTATGAGTTTACGAGGACTCAGTGAGAAAATTTCGGTTAAACATTTAGCCCAGGGTCGGGCTCATGTTAAGCACTGGGTAAATGAGATCTACTGTTGTTATTATTACCAGTTGTTATTATTGCTAGCATTATTATTTTATGGGCGAACGAATGAGCTGGCAACACGAGTGCAGACTCCAGCCAGAATTTGACAAGGACAAAATAAAACCAGACCCAGCCACCCCATGAGGGAGCCTGTGCCTGACAGGCCTTAAGAATTCATTCCCCAGCTGCCGCGGGCCTGCCCTCGCTGCTCCTCTCCACGGCTTTTAAATAAAGCTGCTTTGAAGCCCGTAACTCACTGTTGTGCCTCAAGGAAGGCACAGCGCCCAAAGGTGTTGTTTCTTAAATTGTTGACGGACAGTCTGCAATATACAAATCAGCCAGACTGTGTTTCTCTCCGGGCTTGCCAAGGAACGCCCGGTTCCGTCCTGTTAAGGAATCGGGTGGTCTTGCATTGGAGAAGGGGAGCTTACATCAAGGCCAAGCAAGTGAGTGTGAACCTTTCTGCCAGAGTGGGGGAGGAGCCTTTTCTGGAGGTTTGTCACGGGCTGCCATTTTATAAGCATATAAAGGAGAATCTGGTGGTTTTACTTCACCGAAGCCGGCAAACCAGAGCTGATGGATTGGGGTTGGAGAGGGTGGGGAGAAGGTATAGCTGGATCAAGAGGAAAAGCATCTGCCCCTCCTCATATGCCAGGGTGGGCTCGAAGCCACGTGGACATTCGTGCTGCTGCGGCTCTCCACGTGTGGCTGGTGCAAAGGAACTGGGAGTCCGAAGCAGTCAGGAAGGTGTGGGGAGTCTGCCAAAGGTCCCCCCTCGCCCGCTCAGAGGACACTCCCGGGTCCCTCAGGCAGAACACATCTCGGGGCTTCGTTAGGAACAACCCAGCCCCAAAGGAGCACATGGGTAGAGCCCACTCCCAGCTGGTGATCATTCAGAGAACATCCCAGGGCCCTAAACCCTAAACTGGCTGCCTCTCCTCAGAGCCAGAGGGAAAAGCCAGACGAAACCCCGTCTTTCTGTGCCACAGTGTGTTAAGAAAACCATCGTTCTAATAATTGGGTTCTGTTCAAAACAAAAAAAAGAGAGAGAGAAAGCGAGCAAGGAGAGAAGCCTGAACACAATTCATGCTGGGAGAACAGGCTCACACTTAGCTTGTTTTAAAGGTGTACAAATACAACTTCTCAAGCAGAAATTTCGGGGGGGGAAAAGAAGCTTCTGGCTGCAGCATGCGGTGTGGGGAGGGAGCAACACCAGATAGGAACGGGTGGGTGTAACTCCCGGTGTCCATTCCCCCCACCCCGTCAGCCTTCCCCTGCGATCTAGCCCGTCAGCCCTTTCCCTGCCATCTGACAGCTCTCCACCTCCTTACTGGGAAGTGAGTTTATTTCATTTCAAGCTCTCACAAATGAAAAGAAACAGGGCTATAACCCTTTTATGGAGTGAGTGAAAAATGTTTTGTGTAGGGTAATTTGAGCACAAACTGGAATTCACCAGGTGATTTTATATCATTTCCATAAACTTTTATTGAATTAAGATAATAGTGTTTTGAATTTACATGTCACATTTCTTTAGAAGGAGCAAAGCACATTCACATATATTTCCTTGCTTTCCAAAAATCCCTGTGAAGTAAGACCTAGCAGGCACTGTCACTCCTATAAAATAAAATCTACATGCACAATGCCTTGGGGCCCCTGGGTGGCTCCGTGGGTTAAGTGTCTGACTCTTGATTTCGGCTCAGGCACGATCCTGGGGTCTTGGGATCAAGCCCCGAGTCAGGCTCAGTATGGAGCCTGCTTGGGGTTCTGTCTCTCCCTCTGTCTGTCTCTGCCCCTACCCCACTCACGCCCTCTCTCCCCAAAAATTAAAAAAAAAAAAAAAAAAAAAGCTTTTGCCTTTCCCTTTACTCCACCAAGATTATGGTTGAGTCCTTTAAGAGATTCTTGCATGCACACAAGGGTCTCCTCATAAGTCACAAACACTTTTATTTTATGATGTGATACTCTGCTTTATAACTCCTGTACGGCTTCACGAATTCCAGCTTTGAAGCTGCAACTTCTGAAACCCTCCTTTCTCCAGTTAAACATCAGTTTCAAAACTAATCTTTTTGGATATTTAAAAGATCAGAGGAACTGTTTCAACCCCTCTTTAAGGCAGGCGTATGATTGAGTGACAATCCCCTTCTTCAACAGATGCCCCAAACTATAAAAGAAGCTTCTTGCCTTTTTATTATAAAACGGCATTTATTATACACCATTCCAATTATTCCAGTGAGCAATTTAGAAGGCGCAGTGTTTTTCTTCTTTCAGGTTTTGCCAGAGAGGGGGAGAGCATATTATGGAAGACGCAGCTATCATCATCATCAAAGACTATGGGAGCCGGGGTGGAAGTTTGAGAGCAAATGTGTTCTTTTTTTTTTTTTTTTTTTTTAAATGTTTCTTTATGTTTGAGAGAGAGAGAGAGAGAAAGAGAGACAGAATACGAGTGGGGGAGGAGCAGAGAGAGACAGAGACAGAATCCGAAGCGGGCTCCAGGCTCTGAGCTGTCAGCACAGAACCCGACACAGGGCTCAAGCTCACAAGCGGTGAGATCACGACCGGAGCCGAAGTTGGAGGCTCAACCGACTGAGCCACCTAGGTGCCCCGAGTGCAAATGTATTCTTAAAGAGAGTGCCTTTTTAAAATTAAGATACAATCACAGACCATAAAACTCACCTTCTTAAAGTGTGCAATACAGCTGTTTCTAGTATGGAGTTGTACAACCATTGCCAGTAATTCCAGAATATTTTATCACCCCCAAAAGAAACTCCATACTGTTAGCTGTCACTCCCCATCCACCCTTACTCCCAGACCCTGACAATCAGGAACCTATTCCCTGTGTCTCTGGATTTGCCGATTATGGCCCTTTCATAGATGGAGAATCATGAACGTGGCCCTTTACGTGTGGCTTCTTCCACTTAGCATTTCCATGCTGTAGCGTATGTCAGTACTTTCCTTTTTATGCTGAGTAATATTCCATTGTATATTTTAGTTATTCGCCAGTTTGTTATTACGAATAGTGCTGCCTTGAACGTTCACATGTAAGCCCTTGTGTGGACATGTTTTCAGTTCTCTCGGGCACATACCTGAGAGTGGAATTGCTGGGTCATACGCTAACGCTGATTAACTCTTTGAAGAAATTCCAACCCGTCTTCCATAGTGGCTTCACCAATTTACATTTCCACCAGCAACATATGAAGGTTCCGATTTCTCCGCACCCTTGCCGATGCGTGTTACCTTGATTTTAGCCGGCCTACTAAGTACAAAGGGTTACCTCATTGTGTAAACAGAGTGCCCGCTACAGGATCGTCAATAAAGGTTTGCCAATAGGACGTCATTTTTCTTCCCAGGAGACCAAACAGCTGCTATTTCATGGTTACATAGTCTGTAACTTATTTCTAAATCCTGCATCTTAGCTGAGCGAGATATGTCTCCTGTGTGGGTTTCAGTATGGATGACGACTGAATAATGAGTACTCGATCGCAAGAATGACTGTCCTCTCAGGGACCACCTCCTCTGTTCCCATCTTACCTGCAGCGATAACTAAACTCTGCCAGCCCCATGCACGGACGGCTGTGGCTGTCCCAGGGTGGCCCGGCATGCTCCACTCCGCTGGTAAGGGCCAGAGTCAGATCAATGCCCTAGCCTAGGCCCCCCAGCGAGGCTCCACATCAAGCCAACCCTGAGAGCTCGCCACATCTGCCCGGGGAGCGAGGGGGCGGAGGGCGGAGGAGACAAAGGCATAATTCAAATCTCCGGTAGTTATTTGACCCTCATCAAGGTTAGGCACTGAGCTTTCTCACCTCTGGGCTTTTTTCTTCTTGTTCCAGTTCCCCTTTGATAGCCCTGCCACACCTCAAGACCTCAACCCCTTCCTAAAGATGTGCTACTGTTCCTCCGCCCACAGACATGGGATCTTAGGTCACCCCAACAGGTTTAAAGGTGAAAAACCCCAGAGTCAGCAAGTCAAGTGCGCAAAGATGGAACCGTCTTCGTTTCCGATTAGAACGAACTGAGCTTTTCAGCCCTCATTTCTGCTGAAGGTGGAAAACTTCATCGCGTCAATTCAAAACAATTAGTCGCTTCTAATTTAAAAATCATGCCCTTTTGGGTAACCTCAGGGGGACAACCTGAGATTCTCGTGACCCAAGGGCTGGGAGGCTCCATAAAGTGTGCCCGCTGTCCCCGCTGGCCTCTGGGGGTGGGACCTGCGTGGCCTTGCCTGCATCTCTTCTGATGTCCTGGCGGTCAGGCGCCTGCCCTCCTTATCCTCCTCTTCCCCTACAGGCCCGGGCTGGCCCACCCCGCCTCTCCCCGAGGAGTGGGAGTTCGAGCTACTCGCCAGTGGCCATACCCGAGCCCTAAGGCCCTGAGGCCTCACCTGAGCCCAGCCTTCAGGACACTACCAGGCCCCAGGCTCCAGCATCCTCCAGGAGGGTTCGTAATCCGGGCGACGCGGGGAAAGGCAGGCAGCTGCAGTCTGCTTTCCAGTCCCCTGACCTCCTTCCACCTCCACCAGCCATTTGGAGCTTGCCCTGAGGCAGAGTCACCCAACACTGGGCATTTCTCGGGGACCCCCTACCTCGAGGCTCCGGTCCTGTCCACTGCAAGTCTTTTTCCTTTCCCCTCAAGTTAGCCTCTCCTCCGAGGCAGAAAAGCTGAGCTTTCTTCCTCACTCGTTCCATGCTCTAGGCCAGCGTTCCACTCTCTGGACCAGCAGCGGCACCGTCTAAGGACTCAAGAGGCAAATCCCCAGGCTCCGTCCCAGACCTGCCGAGGCAGAGGAACGGGTGGTGTCCTGGGACGGCATGGGTTAACCAGCCACCAGCTGCTCCTGGCCAGAGTTTGAGCAAAGCTCTAGTCCCAGTGTCCTTCACCGGCCACATCCAACTGTTGAGAGTGAAAACCACGTGTGGGATTCAGAAGGCTCTTTTCTCTCAGGCACCAGGCTTTCAAAACTTACCTGATTGAAATATTCATAGGCCCACCTGAGAGCTAGCTCAACAGCCACACTTTATTTTTTAACAGCCTGATTGAGAGATAATTGACTGCAATCAAAACTTCATATATATAAAGTGTACCATTTGGTAAGTTTTGACTTAGGTATACATCCGGGAAACCATCGCCACAATCAAGATAATGATCACCACAAGAAGTTTCGTGTTCTGTCAGGATTTGCTTCTGGTTTTGATGGGTTTCTCCTTCCGTGGCAGAACAAGCCTCAGCTTCTCTTGTTTTCGTGGTGAAGGGTTGGGAGGACGGACGGGGCAGGGGGCGGGAGGAGTTGCCAGGGAAGAAGGTCCTCCGGGTGAGAATTTAAAACATTATCTCGCTACAGAGTCACTCTGTACGCCCTGTTTTGGAGGGGAGACTAGATTCTGAGCACCAGGCTAGGAGCTAGGGGTACCGGGAAGAACGAGACAGACACATCCCTGAGCCCTGAGCTCAGGTCTAGCTAGGAGTCCGGGCATTTGTAACCACTAAGAAGTACCTCAGCAGAGCGTGTGCTGAAGAGAGCCAGCCTGGGAACTGGAGAGCAAGCTGGGCATTTCAACGGAGACCTGCAGCGTAGGTCTGAATGGACGGGGTGAGTTCCAAGCAAAAGAAACTGTGTGTGTGTGTGTGTGTGTGTGTGTGTGTGTGTGTGTCTGCCAGGGGCTGGGCAGCTCGAGGAGGAGGCTCTGGGCCCCTAGGAACTGAGCAGAAAGCCCACTGTCCACTTCTCACCAGGGGACTGAATCTGCCAGGGCCTTGATCTGACTTCCAGCGTCCAGGCCTGTGAGAAAGAAATGTTTGGTGTTTGAGTGTATGGGATTCTGTGAGAGCAGCCTACCAGACTGAGACAGTGACGGTGACGTGTGAACTCATCGTCAGCGTCAAGGGGTCCTTGACTATGGGAGGGCTCTGTCACTCCTGCCCCAAGCGTGGACACGGGGTCTTTGTGAGCCTGGAAACCCAGAGCTTCCTGGCTGCACCCGGGAGCCTCTCCCTGGGGGCCCTGGGGTGAGGAATGGTGGACCCACTCCCCGTCTCTCGAACTCTCTCCGTAGGCCAGCCTTTTCCACTCCCTCCATCCCCTTCCCTCTGAGCCGGCTTCTTCGTTACTTCCCCTATTGGCTTCTCCAAGTGAGGGTGAGACGCTGATGCCTGCGTTTCCTGAGGGGCTCCTTCTGTCCTCTCTTCCTCAGCCGGTGCACTATTCTCCATCCCGGCATACCCTCAAAGGGGTGGGGTGCAGCTGGCCTCTCCCCTCAGCTCCCGGGCTCTGTCCTAGTTGCTTCCCCAGGACAGTAACTCCCACGGGCCAGGGGAGAAGCCTGGGGAAAGGTGAATCTCCCACTTCAGGAAAATGGCAACCTCCTTGAAGGATCTCCTTCCTTCCTGCCCTGTGTCTCCTGGAGGCTCCGTGTTGCCCGGGGAGGAGCACTTGTCTTCAGCTGGAAAGGCCTTGAAGGAGGACTTGGGCTGGACACCGCTCGTCTTGCTCTCAGAGCCCCACACGGAGTGGGAAGTGCGGAAGTCGCTCATGATCCTCTCGAATCAGAGTATTGGTTGACTTGAAACTCTTACCTGACTTGTATTCAGGGCCGGTCTCTCCATTCCTTGAGGTCCACACACTGGGGTGTCTGTTTTTAGAGAGGAAAACGACTGTACAGGCATAGAAAGATCTTCAGCGTCCGCACAGATAAGCAGTAAGGGCAGTGTGAGCGAGCACCACCCGCCCCCTACCCCGGGGCTCCACCGCACACAAGGCCTTCGCTGGGCACGTCCCCAGGCCCTACCCTGTCCCACATTAAGGGTCCACTCGCCTCCCTGTGCACCGCTGTGGCTCACACCCCTCCCCACCACTCGCTCTCTAACGGTTATGCCCAAACCCTTTACCCAGCACACTTAATATTTGCAGGAACCAGCCACATGCACGTGAAGGGACTCTGATGAATCCCCCTCTGACTCAGAGTCGTTTAATGGGATCCTTACTGTAATCTGGTTTCCGCCTCCCATGTTACCTAGAAAGAAAGGGTCCAGGGAGACAAAATGGCAGATGGGTCCAGCACGGTGAGCACTTCCCCGCCTGGGGCTCCCGCAGCAGGCTTTGCCAGACCCCTGCCCACAGACGTGGCCAAGTCTGAAGATCAACCAACAGAAGTGTACGGGGCACCGCCTTAGGTGGGGTCCCAGAGGCAGTGAGACCAGGATCATGGACAAGGGATTTACTACCCAAGTGCTCCCAGGAGACGCCTGGAAGCAGGCGTCCCGCCTGGAGGGACCAGGAAGGGTGAGGAAACCACACGTCAGGAGCTTCCATCCCAGGCAGGCTGTGGGGTGTAAGCTATTCTCAGTGTATCTCACCCCGGGGCAAGGGAGCCAGCCCTCACCTCACCTCCCACGTGGGTCAGTTATTGGGAACAGGCCCCCCAGGGGACATAAACTCCCATGTGGAGGCATAAGGCATAGACGGGCACATCCATGTTCTCTACTGTGTGCCATGTCCCACTATGAGTAGAAAAGAGGCATCTTCAGCTCTCTGTATTTGGTAAGGGCTCCAGTGGCCTCTGGACAGTCCCTGAAGAGGGTCACAGCTGTCTGATGTCAGCAGCAAATCACATGGACTCCTGGAGTCCAAGGAGCTTGGCGGGTCACCAGCGGGATCACTGCAGTCACTACTGTGGGCCAGCCCTGTTCCAGGTGCTTCCAGACATTGGCCATTTAAGCCTGACAACAGCAACAGAAATGAGAGCACTGAGAAGTTAAATCACTTGCCTAAAATGCTCAGCTAGTGTCAGGAGATTTCCAACGAGAACTCCACTCTAGACTGTCAGCTTCTGGTGACTCAGCAAGTCTCAGGGTGGTGCTCTGCGTGTCCCTTTGGTAAAAGAAAACTAACACGTATTTATATGTGTGAATGTGTGCATGGGGAGGAGGTAACCAAGCAGTGCTATCTTATACAAAAGAATACTGTGTGTGTGTGTGTGTGTGTGTGTGTACAAACATTCACTTAAGTAAAGCTCTAGAACAGGCCAAACTAACCTAATCTGTGGTGGGAAAATACCAGCACAATGGTAGCCTGAAAAGGAAGGCAGGCAGTCTGTGGGTTGATGTTTGTGTTTGGCTTCTTACTTCTGTCAAAACCAGCAAATGTACACGTAAAATCTGTGCATTTCATTGGATATGGATTTTACCTCAACAGACAAAAAAATGTAAAGAAATCGTAACATCTGGCTAATGATTTGCATGCTGAACTATTGGGGGGAAGTATCGAAGAGGAAGTAGGAGGGGGAAAGTGCCGATGTCTGCTGTTTACCCAGAAACACATACTGAAAAGAAGGAAGAAAGATGGATCGATGGGTGGATAGAGGCATGGAAGATGGGCAGAGATGTGATAAAGCAAGAATAGTAAAATGTGAATTGTGGGATGTAGGTTGAGCATACAGGTGCTCGCTACAAAATCGTTACTTCTAAAGATTTGAACATTTTCATGACAACATGTTGGGGGAAAAACGTAGCTACTCTAGAGAAGCCATAGAGGAGATTATGAGTGGATGGAAAGGGACCTTATTTTACTCGGTATGCTTCTTAATTGTTTCATTAAGCAGGTACTATTTTTGTAACAATTTGTTTTAATTTAAGAACTTAATAAAAAAGTGCCATGAAATATGATCTTTCCCTCGTGGAGTTTCTGGGAAATGTGATGGGAAATTGAAGACACACACACACCTTTCATTGTATGGCTGTTGCCAAAAGAAATGGCCTTAACAATGCACATGAATTGGTGACCCACCATGAAGGCCAAATGTGCTTTGGTCCTGCTCTGTCATCCACTGGCATTGTGACGTGAGCCTCAGTTCCACAGGGTGTAAAACAAGGGGGTTGGTTTGGGTGTCCTGGGGTGCCTTCCAACTCTGCTCAAGACATTCCTAGGAGACGTTTGCACGAATGGTGTCTGTAATGTTTGACGACATCAGAGAAAGAAAACCGCTGAACACAGGAGATTTATAGACTTACACTTTAAAAATAAATGTAATTGTTTGGAAGCAAAAACCTAGGGCAGATTATGCTCTGGGATTACTGTGGAAAGGGATTCTTTGTGCTCTGCCAGCAGAGGCAATTTTACATCAGCCTGTGATTCCACACGATTGTGTCTCAGTGCGACTCTCTACGTGGGGCAGGTAAACTGGGACCCACCACCTGCTTTGTAAATAAAGTTTTATTAGAGCACAGCTGTGCTCACCTGCTTCTGGATCGTCTCTGTGTGCTTCCTGGTGACCGTGGCAGAACTGAATAGTTGTGACAGAAATACCCTGGCCTGTAAAGCCGAAACTATTAACACTCTGGCCTTTTACAGAAAAAGTTTGCCAACAGCCGCTCTAAACATTCACTTCTCCTCTGCTGTAATTAGCGGTGAGTTTATATTTTTTAGTGCATTTTGCCGAACATTTCTGTGGCTGACAGAGCTGATCTCAGCCCATCACTAAAATGCTGGGGAGGCTGTAGGTGCGCCTGAGCTATGGCTGGGCACGTTGATTTTCTGACTCTTATCATGCACAGCCTCTTAAATCTCCAAGCAGAAGCGCGAAGTCCCCTCCAGGCAGCTCTATACATGAACTGTCGCTGAACACGCACAGGAAGCTGGCCTTTGCGCTCCTGGATGGCGCAAACCATAACACCGTGCCGAACAGGTGAGTGTGTTTGCTCCATCCAGACTCCACAGTGGTCAGCACACCAGCCTTTAAAAATGAAACGGGGGCACCTGGGTGGCTCGGTCGGTTAAGTGGTTAACTTCGGCTCAGGTTCATGGGTTTGAGCCCTACGTCAGGCTCTGTGCTGACAGCTCAGAGCCTGGAGCCTGCTTCAGATTCCGCATCTCCCTCTAGCTCTCTGACCCTCCCCCCGCTCATGCTGTCTGTCTGTCTGTCTGTCTCTCTCAAAAATAAATAAACATTTAAAAAAATGAAATGACATAAAATACTAAGATGGGAGCAGAATGCAGCTGTCTCTTCCTCAGTGGGACAGAAGAAGAGGGCTTCTTCTCTTTCCCTCTCTTCATTTTAAGTGGTTTTTCCATTTGGCTGCTTACATGGTGACCAGGGCTTTGAAAGCCACAGAAATTGCCTCCGTGGCTGGCAGTTCCATTAGTTCCATTAGTGACCGACGGCCCAGGTCAGCAGAGGCTGTGAAGTCAGGAGGGCAGGGTGCAGGGAGGTGGAGACCACACCAGATGCAGCAGCTGCAGAGGGACCGAGGGGACCTCTGGCCAAGGACCACCGGAGGGATCTATCCTCTGTCACCAGTCCTGAAATACTCCCCACACTGAGACCCTGGCCTGAGCCTACAGCACAGCCGTGTGGAAGACCAATGACTCATCTCCCAAATTACCCGCTCTTAACGTAAAAAAATAAGGCACAGGGGCACCTGGGTGACTCAGTCGGTTACGAATCTTATTCTTGGTTTCAGCTCAGGTCATGATCTCATGGTTTGTGAGTCTGAGCCCCGCATCGGGCTCTGTGTTCACTGAGCAGAGCCTGCTTCAGATGTTCTGTCTCCCTCTCTCTGGCCCTCTCCTGCTCGCTTTCTCTCTCTCTCTCTCTCTCTCTCTCTCTCTCTCTCAAAAATACATAAATGTTAAAAAAAATTTTTTTTTGAAAACAATAAAAATTAAGCACCGACATTTGTCCCGTGTACTACAAGGGGAGACGAGGATCCTGGGCCAGGCGTCCATTTTGTTTCCATTTTGTTGTCCTATTTCCGTGATGGCTTTCTCAGTCCCCATAGTCCGTGGGAAGCCACAGAGCTGTGTGTGTATGGACAAACCACTTGTAATGGGTATGGAGCTCACAGGACCGGAGCTGTCTCCTTCAGTCCTCAGTCTTAGGTGCCTCTGAGGTATTGCCAGAATCTTCTCCCCAAGGTGATAGACAAAGGAGGTGATCGGCCGGAGGAAACACAAATTCAGCTAAACGAATGGTGTTCTTTTGTGGCCGCTTTCTGTTTTCTTTACACTAGTGACATCGACCAATGATTTCTTATCGAAGCCTCCAAAGACAGAATCGTGAAATAAACTCAATCAGACTTCAGTTCAGTGAAGATTTATTGAGCAAAGTGCAAGTCGGTGGACAACGCAGGACACAGAGGTGCGTAAGATGTGACTCCTGTCCTCAAGCAGGGCACAGTCAAATGTGGGTGGGGGACAGACACTACAGGGGTCTGCTGAGAGCTGTAAGAGGGGTGCATGGTGCTGGGGGCTCCAAAGAAGGAAAGAGTCACAGTCAGTCGCAATGAGGGTGTGCGGGAGAGGGCAGAAATGGCTGGGGGAGATGGGCTTTAAGGCAAGGCTGATAAATGATGCCCTGCACACCCCCAAAACTCGTTCACGGGTCTGCAGGTCAGCTTGAGGTTGGCTGATCTCAGATGGCTTGTTTGGGCGGCTCTAATGCATGCTGAGGGCTCTGCTGGGCATGGCTCAGTCTGTTCCACATTTGTTCAGTCTAGGGCAGTGCTTACACCCTGCTGGAGCTTTAATACTGAATAAGTGAATACCTGAAGTGTTGGCACTGTGACTAACAATACTCTTGGAGACAGTTGCTTTTAGCGTGTAAAGTGCTGTCTGAACTCTTACATGCAGGGAGCTTTTTGCTCAACGCTTCATGTTACAGTTCAGACGTCCAAGGAAAGCTACCCCAAATGACTTCGCTGGGTATGAGGACATGAGTACGTAAAGGCTCCTAGTATGCTTTCCGGATGAAAAGGTTGGGTGCAAAGGGCATAGCCTTTCTTTCTTTGTCCCTTCTTTTGGTTGTGGATGTGAGTGGGATGGCAGGAGCTCTGGTCACCCTTTTGCAACCATAGCGGAAAACCGAAAGGAATCTCAGAGTTACCAATTGTGTCAGTCTAGGTCCTTCAAGAAGCAGGTGCCTGTGACTCTTGATTTAGGCTCAGGTTATGAGCTCCGGGTCCGTAGGATTGAGCCCCACGCCTGGCTCTGCACTGATAGCACAGAACCTGCTTGGGATTCTCTCTCCCTCTCTCCCTGCCCCTCCCCAGCTCATGTGTATTTGCTCTCTCTCTCTCTTTCTCTCTCTCTCAAAATAAATAAATAAATAAATAAACAAAGTCCAGCAAAGCCATCAGGAAGTCTTCAAACCAAAGTTGGCTGTCGGAGGAGTCCCAGATCCCCCAGAGTGGGTCTGCCTCGGTATCCCTGCTGAGTCATCATTAGTTGCCACGGAAGGCAGAGCTTAGGCACAAACATTGTGATGGATTTTAAAGAGAAACGGTTGGAGCCCTTGTTCAGTTATGCTCCCTGTGGCAGGAGGTCCATGAAGCATACCCCAACACCAATCTTTACACTGTTGAACCATAGCCAAAAACTAACCTCCTTGAAGTACTCACTGTCAGAGAAAAATAAGCTATTTGTCTCTCTACACCCTTGCTCTATAACTTGTTGCTGAATGAGTTCCTAACCTGCGCCCTTCACGGGTTAAAGCCCAGCCTCCCACCATTTCCCCTTTCCTCTTTCCTTTTCCTCCTTCTTGTCTCCTCTCCCCGCTTTCCTCCCTTCATCTCCTCATGCAGAGAAGCTTAATTCAGTCTCTTTCATACTTGAACTCATGCCAGCACCCAGGCCGCAAGATCCCACCTTCAACCCCAAGCTGAAGTGGCTTATCAAGTTGTTTTTCCAAAACAAACACATTCTCTCCCTAAAAGGAATTTGGGATCCAGGTGGTAAGGTAAAGATTTTGGCTCAACATACACACATATGTACATACACATGCATGCATGTGTGCAACCATACGCATACACACACACACACACACACACACACATTGACTATTCTCTAGGATAGGTTACTTATCTTCCTCCCTAACGTGTGAACTATTCTAGAACTGATACCTTATCTTTTGATGTATAATTTAGTTTTACTATAAATTATTTTAAAAAACCAGAAAAATATCAAGAATAATACAGCACTCACAAAAACATCCCATGGATTTAACAAATGTTAACACTTTGCCATATTTGCTTTGAGTCTTATTTTAAGCAACAAATTATTACAGATAACAATTATAATAATACTAACACTTTCACAGTGCTGACTATATGCCAGGCCCTGTTCTAATACTTCATGTGCATTAACCCCTTTAATCCTCATAAAATCTGTGAAGTAGATATTAATGTTGTCTCTGTTTACATTCAAGGAACCTGGGCACAGAGAGGTTGAGTAACCTGCTAATAAACAGCCAAAATTTGAACCCAGGAAGACTAGACTAGGTACAGTTTTGGATCATATTTGATTTATTCTTATACTTAGCTTGAGTAATAATTACTCAATAGCTATTTGTTAAAGAAAGAAAATAAAAAGAAAGAAAGGAAAGGAAGGGAAGGAAAGGAAGGAAGGAAGAAAGAAAAACAAAAGAAAGAAAAGGAAGGAAGGAAGAAAGAAAAAGAAAAGAAAGAAAAGGAAGGAAGAAAAGAAAGAAAAGGAAGGAAGGAAGGAAGAAAAAGAAAAGAAAGAAAAGGAAGTAAGAAAAAGAAAAGGAAGGAAGGAAGGAAGAAGAAGAAAAGAAAGAAAAGGAAGGAAGAAAAGAAAGAAAAGGAAGGAAGGAAGGAATAAAGGAAGGAAGGAAGGAAGGAAAGAAAATTCATTTAGGGTATAAATAAATACATGACTGACTTGCATTCTGGGAAAACCAAGCTCAATGAGACCACAACTCCTTTCTGAGATATTATCTTGGGTCCTAAAAGTGTTTTTAATTTCCCTGCCTAGTGGCTTCCTACTGGGAAGAGGATAGCTCTTGTATTGGTTACCTATTGCTGCCTGATGACTTACCCAACACAAAATGGCTTAAAACAATACTCCCTTATTATCTCACACCGTTGCTGTGGTTCAGGGATTCAGGGCTGGAGATGGCTTGTCCCTGGTTCACAAGGTCTGGGGCCGGGCTACAAAGCTCGAAGACCAGAGCTGAGCTCATCAGGTCAATGTTCCTTCACTCACATGTCTGGCTGTAGTCTAAGGACGTCAGCCTGGGAGTCCTTACAACATGGTAGCTGCATTCCAAAGACAAATAACCCAGGGAGGGAGTGAGGCAGAAGCCATATTGCCTTTATGGCCTCAGAAGTCACACAGTGTCACTTTCACCCCATCCTGTTGGTCAAGGCAGTGATGAAGTTTGGCCTGGTTTCGAAGGGAGGAAATACAGATCCTTCCTTTCCTTGGGGGGGGGTTGGGAGGGGGGGGGGGGGGTGGGGGGGCGTGTCAGTGTCCTATTGTGAGGAAACCAAGCAGGATGGGGTAAATGTATAATCTACCACAGACCCTAAGAAACAGACATGTAGTAAGTATTCTTTCTATTATGGGGGGACAGTTATTTCTTTTTAGCCAGCTGGATCCCACTAAAATGTATGAGAATGGACTCTACCAATGTGTCCACTATGAAAGCAGAATGAGACCAAAAATCACTGTGCATGTCAACGATTGTACCAATTACCATATTCTTTTCTTTACCTGTTCCAGTGTTATCAGCCCTTAAAACACTGAATATGCAAGCACTCTTAAAAATCCAACCATGTCTTAGGGTGCCTGGGTGGCTCAGTCGGTTAAGTGTCCGACTTCAGCTCAGGTCATAATCTCATGGCTCGTGAGTTTGAGCCCCATGTCGGGCTCTGTGCTGACAGCTCAGAGCCTGGACCCTGCTTTGGATTCTGTGACTCCCTCTCTCTCTACTCCTCCCCCACTCACGCTCTGTCTCTCTCTCTCGAAAATAAACATTAAAAAAAATAAAAAATAAATAAATAAACATTGAAAAAAAATTTTTTTTAAATCTAGCCACATCTTGGGGCACCTGGATGGCTCAGTCAGTTAAGCGTCGGACTCCTGATTTCGGCTCAGGTCATGATCTCACGGTTTGTGAGTTTGAGCCCCCTGTCAGGCTCTGTGCTGCCAGTGCAGAGCCTGCTTGGGATTCTCTCCCCCTCTCTCTCTCTCTACCCCTTCCCCGCTTGCTCTGTCTCTCTCTGTCCCTCAAAAAAAAAAAAACAAAAAAACTTTAAAAAAATCTAGCCACACATCATTTTCTAAAATTACAAAGTGGGTCAGCTCCTCTCTGTGCCTCACTTTGTCTCATGAACCCACAGTCTACAGGTCAGGAAGTGGCAGTGGGTCCCTCGGCCCCAGCTCCCCCCACAGCAGCACCAGTCAGCTCCCCCAACTCAAAGCAGGTCTGACGAAGGTGAGGGGGTGCTGTGTTATTCCTGCATCCTCGCGGAAGGAACTACAGTGTGGCTGGTTTACATTCCTGGAGCGAAGCAGATGTAATTCATACCTTGAAGACATAAAGGCCAGATCCTATTTGACAGTTCAAATGACTTATTCTCCCATCCTCGTAGAAAATATCTACTCCTAGAACTGAGCAGAAAAATGTAATAAAGTGGAAAAGGCTCGTGAAGAAGAGGTTATGGCATCTTTGCTCTGAAAAAGAATGGCAGGTCACTTTTAACGGTCACATCTCACACACCGCGTTCTTCTGAGAGCGGCGGTAAATCGAGCAAACCCTTAATGTTTTCTTCACTTGTAATAGGAGAAGGTGTGTGAGGTGCTGACTGGAGGCTCCTCTCCTGCTAAGGTTTTCAGTCTCCTGTGTGTGTACCAAACACCAGGGCTTGTGGGCAATTCCTGCCGTTTCCGGAACTGCTCCTAGAGAAAGGGGTGAGATGGCCGCGTCTCCAGGACGTTGTTCCTTCTTCTTTGTTATTAAAGAAAATCAGCCTCCTCCCTGTCCTGTGACCACTCAATTTCCACTGTCACTCCATAAATAGCTCTCTGATTTGGGCCCTATTTTTTCTAAGGAATGAGTTACTGAAGTCATCTAATTTAATCATCAGGAGATTATCTTCCTACATCGATTTAATAAAGGAAATTAAAATGTGTTTTCTTTTTGTTAGTATCCTCAACTGCCATCTGCTTAAAAATGTGGATATAATCAGCCACTGGAAAGTATAAGAAACAGATCATGGTTACAAAGGAGTTTTTCTCCTTTTAAAAAGCATGTGAATAAAATTTTGAAATCCCCATGAGGAAACAAAACAAAACAAAAAAAATCTGCCAGAATTTTTAGTTGAAAGAGATTTCATTTCATAGCAAGAACTGGTAATGTAAAATGATCCCTCTAAATAGAAACCCATGGCTTCCTGGTAATTGTGTTATTTTTAAGACAAATAAGGTATTTTTTTCTAATTTATTGTTTTCCAGAAACCCTTTTTTTTCTTTTTCTTTTTTTTTTTTTTTTTTTTTTGCGGTCCCTCTGGTAACACTCAGTGGGACTAAATCGGCCACCTGTTTCCATTGGTTTTCAATCTTACATATCTGGAAAGTCTCTCTAGTCATCTTCCCCAGTGAGGATTATTCTGGAAAAATAAATACTGTTTTTACATTAGTATGAATGTGTTTTGAGTAAGGGGTATTAAGATTGTTTAACTGCTTGCAAGATTGACATTAGTTTTTTATCTTCATCAAGGAAAACATACATTGATTTTTTTTGAACAGCTTTATTGAAATATAATTAATATACCATGCCATGCGCTCAGGTAATATACACAATTCCATTTTGTCAGCACATTCACACGGTTGTATATCTATCATCACAATCTACTCTTAGAACATTTTTGTCCCTCACAAAAAAAAAACACCCTGTACCTTTAAAGCAGTCATTTTTCATTCTTGCCCCCGACCCGCAGCACGGGTATCCATTAATATACCTTCTCTACTGATTTGCCCTCTCTGGACATTTCCTATGATAAGATTCATTGGAAGGGCACCTGGGTGGCTCAGTGGGTTAAGCGTCCGACCTCAGCTCAGGCCATGATCTCACGTTTTTGAGTTCGAGCTCAGCCCTTGGCTCTGTGCTGACAGCGAGGGGCCTGCTTTGTATTCTCTCTCTCTGCCCCTCCCCAACTCACACTTTCTCTAAGTAAATAAGTAAACTTTAAAAAATAAAAATAAAAAGATTCATTGGGGTGCCTGGGTCGCTCAACTGGTTAAGCGTCTGACTCTTGATTTCGGCTCAGGTCGTGATCTCATGGTTCAAGGGATCAAGCCCCTCTCTCTCTCTGCCCCTCCCCCCCGCTCATGCGTGTGCCCATGCACATGCGCTCTCTCTCTCAAAACAAACAAATAAATACATATTTTAAAAATAATAATAAAAATTAAAGGATTCATATAACATGCAGTCTTGGGTGACCACCTTCTTTTACTTCTCATGATGTTTCTGAGGTTCGTCCAGGTGGTGATAGGTATCAGCACTTCGTTCCTTTTTATTACCGAATAACCTTCCACTGTTCAACTAATCCACGTCTTACTTCTCCACACATCAGTTGATAGACGTTTGGGTTGTTTCTGCCTTTTGGTTATGAGTAATGCTGCTATGAGTATTCATATACCAGTGTTTGTGTGAATATATGTTTCCATTTTCTTGGGCATCTAGGAGGGGAATTGCTGGGCCGTATGATAATTCTATATTTAACGTTTCGGGGAACTGCCAAAACATTTTCCATAGCGACCACGCCATTTTACACTTCGGCTAGCAATAGGTGAGGGCTCCGATTTCTCCATATACTCACTAACACTTGTTATTGCCTGCGTTTTTCACTACAGCCATCCTAGTGGGTCTGAAGTGGTTGGTGTCTTATTGTGGTTTCCCCAATGACTAATGATATTGATCATGTTTCCATGGGCCTATTGGCCATTCATATATCTTCTTTGGAAAAAGGCCTACTCAAATACTTTTTAATTGGGTTATTTGTCTCTTCATTATTGAGTTGCAAGAGTTCTTTATTTGCTCTTGGAAACAACTCCTTTACCGATGTATGATTTGCAACCATTTTCTCCCATTCTGTAGGTTGTCTTTTCACCTCTGCGATAATATTACTACAGGCAGTAATGTTTTTAATTTTGATAGACTCCAACCTATTTTTTCTTTTGTTGGTTGTGCTTTGGGTATCATAGCTAAGAAACCAGTACCTAACCCAAGGTCACAAAGATTACCTCTAAGAGTTTTATAATTTTAGCTCCTACGTTTAGGTCTAAGATCCATTTGCAGTTCATTTTTGTGTATGGTGTCTAGTAGGGTTCCAAATTCCTCCTTTTGCATAAAGATATCGAGTTATTTTAATACTGCTTGTTGGGAAAGACTCTCCTCTCCTCATTAAATTATGCTGGCCCCCTTATTGGGAATCAATTGATGATAAATGTAAAGATTTACTCATGGATTCTCAAAGCCACTCCATTGATTTATGTTGCTATCCTTATGATGACTGATAAATTACAGTAGTTTTGTAGCAAGCTTTTAAATCCAGAAATGTGAGTCCTCCAGCCTGATTTTCTTTTCCAAGACTCTTTTTTCTGTTCTGAGTCCCTTGCATCTTCATATGAGTTTTAGGGTCATCTTATCAACTTCTGCAAAAAGCAGCCAGAGTTTTGATAGCAAATGCATTGAATTTGTAAATCGATTTGGGGAGCATAGCCATCTTAACAACGATAGTAAGTCTTCCAATCAATGATTTAGACCATTCTGATCCACTAATTTAGGTCTTCAGTTTCTTTCGGCAGTGTTGTGTAGTTTTCAGTATGCAAAGTGTGCATTTCTTTTACATATTTTATTCTTTTTGATGCTATTGTAAGTGGAATTGCTTTTTTTTTTTTTTGAGAGAGAGAGAGAGAGAGAGAGAGAAAAGTGGGGCTCACCCAAAGCGGAGCTCATGCTAACCTGATATGGGGTTCGAGCTCCCAATCCATGAGATCATGACATGAGCCAAAGTCAGATGCTTAACAACTGAGCCACCCAGATGCCTGGAAATTGCTTTCTTAATTTCAGTTTTGGAATGTTCATTTTTAGTGCATAGAAATAACATTGACTTTTGATGTTCATCTTGTATCCTGTAACCCTGCTGAGCTTGTTTTTTAGGTCTAATGGTTTTTTAGTGAATTCCTTTAGATCTTCTACTATAAGATCATGTCATCTGCAAGTCGAGTTTTAATTCTTCCTTTCTAATATGGATGCTTTATTCTGTTAACAGTATGTATTAAGATGTTAGCTAATCTTGTATTGTTGGTATAAATCCCACTTGCTTGTGGTATAAAATCATCTTTAGGTGTTCCTGTATTCTGTTTGCTAGTATTTTGTTGAGAATTGTTGTGTCTATATTCATTAGGGATATTGATCTTTAATTTTCTTTTCTTGTGATGTCTTTGTCTAGTTTTGGTATCAGGGAAATACCTCAAAGAAGGAATTAGAAAGTGTTCCCGCCTCTTCTGTTTTTTGGAAAAGTTTGTGAAGAATCAGTGTTACTTCTTCTTTGAATGTTTGATAAAATTCATCAGAAAAGCCAACTGCTCTTGGATTTCCCTTTAAGGGAAGTTTTAAAATGACTAATTTGATCTCTTTGCTTGATATAGCTCTATTCAGATTTTCTGCTGTTTCTTTAGTCAGGTTTGCTAGTTTGTGTCTTCCCAGGAGTTTTTCCATTTCATCTAAGTTATCTAATTTTTTGCCATACTATTTTCAAGGTATTCTCAATATCCTTTGTAAGATCGGTCCTATGCCCTTTTTTCATTCCTAATTGTGGTAATTTGAGTCTTCTCTCTTTTTTTTTTTTTCTTCCTAGTTGATTTAAGCTAGGAGTTTGTCAGTTTTGTCAGTCTTTTCAAATAACCAGCTTCTGGTTTCATTGACTTTCTCCGTTGTGTTTCTATTTTATAAATCCCCACGCTAGTTCTTATTGTTTTCTTCCTTCTGCCTGCTTTAGGTTTCGTTTGTTCTTCTCTTCCCAATGTCTTAAGGTAGGAGGTTAGGTTATTGATTTGAGAGCTTTCTTCTTTCTTAATATAAGCATCTACCTATATAAAATTTCCTCTAAACACTGCCTTAGCTGCTCCCAGTGAGTCTTAGTGTGCATGCCTTCATTTCATCTCAGAGAATTTTCCTTTTGATTTCTCTGCCAGCTCAAGTTTACTGTTGAACCCCTCCGAATTTCCCATTTTGGTTTGTACTTTTTAGTCCAGGATTCTATTTCGTTCTTTTTTTTTTTTAATTTAATTTTATTTTTAAAAAACCTTTTTAAATGTTTATTCATTTTTGAGAGACAGAGACAGAGTATGAGTCGGGGAGGGGCTGAGAGAGAGGGAGACCCAGAATCCCAAGCAGGCTCCAGGCTCTGAGCTCTCAGCACAGAGCCCAACACCATCTCAAACTCATGGACCCCAAGATCGTGACCTGAGCTGAAGTCGGACACTTAACCGACTGAGCCACCCAGGCACCCCTCTGTTTGGTTCTTTTTAATGGGTTTTCTTTATTGACATTGTCTTTTGGTAAGACGTTGTCATTATACCTTCCTTTAGTGCTTTAAGCATGGTTATCTTTAGTTCTTTAAACATATTTATAATAGCTGTTTTGAAGTCTTTGGCTGCTAGGTCCACTATTTGGACCCTTTCAAAGTCAGTTTCTGTTGTTTGCTTTTTCCCTTGTGTATGGCTCACGTGTTCCCGTTTCTCTGCATGTCTTGTCACTTTTTTTGTGGAAAACTGAACATTTTAGATACTGTTTTGTGGTGACTGGATACTGACGCCACTCTCGGGGGTGTGGGTGGGTTGTTTGTTTGTTTAGGGACTTGACTGCAATAATCCTGGGAAGTCTGGTTCCCTCAGTGCACAGCCTCTGACATCCCTGCTCACGTTTCTCTCACCTTGTTCTCTTCTAGCCTGGCCACCTAGGAATCACTTCGGATGGGTGTAAGCCATTTATTGGTCAAAGGTTGTGCTCAAGCCCCCTTAGCCAGTTAGGTTTTGACCCTTTTCGGTGGCACATGTGTACGGCTTGAAGTTCAGAGTATTTACTTTTTTGTCCCATGTTCTAGTATCTTAGAGTCCTCTGATTGCTCCTGTCTGATTGTTCCCTGGGTGGGTGCAGTCTTGGCCATGCACAGTCTTCCAGATTGTCAGGAATGACTGCAATAACTGTTTTAAAACCTGATCAGGTGTCCTGTGTCAAAGTGACTTAGTTTTCAGTCAGTGCTTGATCAGAGGTTGTATTTAAGCCCCTCCCCGTGCTGCTGGGTCTTTTCGAGACTCGTAGGATGCTTTCAAGTCAGCTCCACTGGCTGCTCTGATCGCTTCATCGGGTTGGAGGTGGGGGGGCAAGGCGGGAGGTGCTAGGCAGCCCCCGCCCGCGCACAGCTTTCCCAACCCCCTGAGTTCACTGTGACCCCAGGAGGGCTCTCCTTGGTGGTCTCTTTCCTGCTTCTCTCTATTAAACTTCTGGCTGCTCTCTGCTTATCGTGTATCAGAATCACCAGCCTCTTCATTTCCACCAAGACCTCCACTGTTTTTGACAACACTTTTAGGGATGGAGCTCTCCACTCTGTTCCCAATAGGCGCCTCAGCTGAGCTACTGAGCTTGTTGTCTTTAGCGCGAGCCTCCACCCTCCCCACTATCCCCCCGACCTCCCCCTCCCCACGGCAGAACTCCTGCACCACTGCACAGGCACTGTGGTCAGGGACCCGCTCTTCCAAAGGGTGATAAACGCCCCTCTCTATAAGCGTGTACTGGGGGTGGGGGCTGTGACAGTGCCTGGTCGTCCTGGCTTATCTCTGGCACCATGGAACCTCCACCTTCCTAGCCAGGGCACGGGGCCAGGGTTGGGGGTGTCAGGGCCCCAGGACTCTCATCTGGAGTAGAGCTTCTTCCTCAGGAGCAAGCTGGCTATGCTGTCCAGAAGACAGCTTCTGCCCCTGGTGGTGGGGGTCTGGCAGTGGTGCTGAGCTTGCCCCTACAAGAGTGAAACCATAGCCTCAGATGGTTGCTGGGGTAGGAAGGAACCCCCATCTTCTTGGCCACACCTGCCCACAGGAGAGCGCCCAGCAGCACGTCCCTAATCAGGAGCTGGCCTGAAGAGGGTAAGGAAACAGGATGTGACTCAAATACCACAGACACTGGCTGTTCTCCCTCAGGTGTGATCGATTTTCTCGAGTGACTTTTCCTCCATGTGCTGTATACCCTTCGAACAATTTCTGGAGACTTTAAATTCCTGCGTTTTAAATAATGTTTACCAGTTAAATTATGGTTTTG
Source organism: Panthera uncia (assembly GCF_023721935.1). Classification (NCBI taxonomy): domain Eukaryota; kingdom Metazoa; phylum Chordata; class Mammalia; order Carnivora; family Felidae; genus Panthera; species Panthera uncia. The sequence continues at coordinate 137,104,437 of NC_064810.1, forward strand.
CTAAAGAGGGGGTCTGCTGAGCTCCTACTTCCCCGTTCTGGAAGTCCTGGCCTACACTGATTTTTTGCTTTAAACTCTATATCTAATTGGATTGATGAGCCCTTGACCTCTCCATACGGGAGGCTTGGGATGGGAAAGGATATGACCTGTGGATGTTCCCAGAAAACAGCAGTGGCTTAATGCAAACTCTGGTCGCCTTTTGAAATTGCAAATGATATCCTGCATTTCTTCCTCCTCTCCCTCATAGTTAGCAAGCAGAATGCTGGTAGCTCACTTTCATTTTATATCAGGAATATGAGACAGACTACATTTTCAAGTTGGAAGCAGACCTCAAATAAATGAGGATATAAGTCCCAAGAGAACAGAACCCGCTATTCCAGCTTTCCAATTTTTGTATGAAATAGGAAATGGTAGTCAAACAACAAATGATGTCTTTAAAATGGTATTTTCAAACTGAGTACTGCTTCTGGATGGCACAAATTATTCATAACCCAGCAGGGTCACAGCAAGCTTTATATTCTCTGCAGAATGCATTTTGTTTCCCCAGACACAGGGCCCAATGGACAAAGGGCCGAATTAAGACATTTCCTTACGTCAGCAGCAATTGTGAAGTTTCAGTGTGAAGAAGAAGAATACAGTTTGAGATCTAAGGGCACTCAAATGTGACACTGCAAACTGTTAAGTCTCCACTTAAACAGTTATGTCCGTCCTGTTAAAGAAGAAAATAATCATATTTAGGAAATGTTGTGGGAGGGAAACAAAACCACAGCACTCAATAATCTATGCCACGCTTGTTCCACTGAGATAGTGGCGCTTCAGTCTGGTAAGTCGTGAATTAATTTTGTTAAATATTGAAATAACTCTAATAGTGTGCTTTAACATATTTCCATTCACAAGAGGTTCCAGGTTTTTTTTTTTTAATTTTTTTGTGATGTTTATTTATTTTTGAGAGACAGAGAGTGAGCAGGGGAGGGGCAGAGAGAGAAAGACACAGAATCCAAAGAGGCTCCAGGCTCCGAGCTGTCAGCACAGACCCCGACGCGGGGCTCGAACTCACGGACTGAGAGATCATGACCTGAGCTGAAGTCGGGCGCCCGACCGACTGAGCCACCCAGGCGCCCTGAGATTCCGTGTTTTTTTTTTTTTTTACCTCGATGAGAGTGTGGTATATAAACATGCTTATAGTTTACTGAAGATAATTTTAATAATTTTGCCCATTTCCACAGCCCTATGCATGACAGCCACAGGGGTCTGGGTAGCTGTTTTTTGATGCCTTACCAGCATTCTATAATTCACCAGAAATAATAGCATTGTAGGAAATCATAGAATCCTAAGATTCTAACCTCCTGGGAAAGAGACACAAAGAAACTGATTCTTCCCGAGACCCAGAGTCAATAATTGGTAGAGATAAAATGAAAACCCAGGTTCTCTCAAATTCCTGTGAATGCCCTTACCCTGTGTTAAGTGAGGCATTATATTCCGCAGTGATAGGAGAATGCGAGATAGACAACAGGACATTGAATAATGATAATGTCATTTTTTATCTTTTCACTTCATAGAGTTTTCATGTTCCTTTTCAAATTTTTTTCTTCACGTAACCCTTTGAAGTAGAAGGCAGTGGTAGTAGGTGTAGTAGGAAGACTATTGACAGTCTCAGTTTGAAGAAGAGGAAATTGAGGCTTCTTGTACTGATTTGAGTAACATCGTATAGCCAAGGAGTGGGAGAACCAGGGCATGAACCCAGATCTTTTCATCCAAATTAATGTTTTAAACACCCCGTGAAAAGTCAGCGGGACTTAACACAAACCAGGGTGTCCCAGGACCCATCAAGATGAACAAGGCCTTGCCCTCAGGCCATTTGCATGCCAAATAGTGGCCCCTCACATTCCTTCCTATTACACACAATGTCTACACCATTAAGGACCTGACTCAATATTGACACCAGGCATCTAGTAGCCTTGGGCACCTGTGGGGCTGGGTGGTTCGTTTCATTGAGGGTCAGACTCTTGATTTCGGCTCAGGTCATGATCGCACTGTCCATGGGGGTCCGTGGGATTGAGCCCAGCTTCAAATCCCGCATCAGGATCTATGCTATCAGCACAGAACCTGCTTGGGATTCTCTCTTTCTCCTTCTCTGCCCCTTCCCCACTGCTCGCTCTCTCTCTCTGTCTCTCAAAATAAATAAATAAACTTAAAAAAAAAAAAAGAATCTAGTAGCCTCCTTGTAGTCTGCCAGTGTTCTGACTTTGAGTAAGTCATTCAATCTCTCTGTACCTTGGTTTTCACTTTAAAAAACAAACAAAATGAAACACCTCCCAGTCCTCAATATGATACAGCAAAGGTCAGCTGACTACGTAATAAATATGAAACTTTATTTATTTTTTATTTTTTTTAATGTTTATTTACTATTGAAAGAGAGAGAGCATGAGCAGGGGAGGGGTAGAGAAAGAGGGAGACACAGAATCCGAAGCAGGCTCCAGGCCCTGAGCTGTCAGCACAGAGCCCGACCCGGGGCTCGAACTCACAAACGTGAGATCATGACCTGAGCGGAAGTGGGACGCCCCTAAATGTGAAACTTTAAAAGCAAAAGTGACATAGGGCGCCTGTGTGGCTCAGTCGGTTAAGCGTCCGCCTTCCACTCAGATCATGATCTCACGGTTTGTGAGTTCGAGCCCCGGGTCGTGCTCTGTGCTGACAGCTCAGGGCCTGGAGCCTGCTTCGGATTCTGTGTCTCCCTCTTTCTCTGCCCTTCCCCACTTGCGCTCTGTCTCTCTCTCTCAAGAATAAACATTAAAAGAAAATTTTAAATCAAAAATGATATACGGTACTCCCAGCGGCACCCTTTCTCCCAAGCATCTCTGTGTAACAATGATTTCCATGTTCTCAGAGATGGACTAAGGGAGCAGCACATTGTTAGTCTAGTTACAACACAAACGTCCCACCCAGTCTTTGTCTGTGTTCCTTGCACCTCCTATATAATCCTCTTACACAGTGTGTACACAGAACACCATTAAGTTAAGAATAAAGGCTCAGAGGGCAAGAGAAGACACGAACTGTAAAAAATTTCCCATGCGGCTTCTGTTCTGCAAATCAATTCACCTCTCTTTCATATGAAGGTCATCATTCCCTTTCCTAACATTGAACTGAGAACGGTGATTGGAATAATGGTAAAAATAGTACAAAGAACAGGGGAGGTCTGTCACTAGGAAGAGATGTTTCAGTATTGCTGCATAAAAAACCATCCCCCAAACTTAATGGCTTAAAAGCACCATGCTTGATGATTTCTCACTATTCTGTGGTTTCGCCTGGGGTCACACGTGTTACTGCAAGCAGCTGTTGGCTCGGCTGGGGCAACAGCCCTCCACATGGCTGTTCTCCTCCACATGGCTAGCTTGGGGCTCTGCACCCCATGGTGGGCTCAGGGTTCTAACAGAACAAAAGTGCAAGCGGGGCTCCTATGGGACAAACCGGCAGGGCATTCCACTGGTCAAAGCAAATCACATGAGTCAACTCAGATTCAAGGGTAGGGCAAGTACACTATGCCTCCTAGTGGGCGAAGGGATGTGCCCATTCAGCAGTGGAAGCGATTGTGGGCGGCCAGTGTGGGAGCAAAGTGCCACCGAGGACGTCAGGGGATCCAAGGCTTGAGACGTGTCTTTGGAAATTCCAGATCTGCAGAAAAGGTGGGTGAAGTAGGAGAAGCCGTGTGGAGTGGTCTGAGGGTCTGAGACAGTTCTGAAGAGATCAGTTCAGTGGTCCAAGTGTGGGGAGGGAGTGATCTGGTCTCATGTCTTCCAGTGACATTCTGCTCTAAGCACGTGCCCATATTCCTCCTCCCCTCACCTTTGGGGACCAATCAGGAATTGGGGCAGGGCTAACTGAGGCAGAAGGATTATGCACTGAATTATGTCCTTCTCAAAATTCAGGTCAGAATATGAATGCATTTTGGAGCTAGACAAATTAAAGGGGGTAATTAAGTTAAAATGAGGCCTTTAGGCTGAGCCCTTATCCACTCCAACAGGTGTCCCTACAGAAAGAGGAGATGAGGACACAAAACACACACCAGCTCCTGCACAGTCCACCCTGCACTGAAGGATGACCATGTTTGAATTTTTTATTTATACTTGAGAGAGAGAGAGAGAGAGACTGTGAGCGGAGAAGGGGCAGAGGGAGAGAGAGAGAGATGGAGACAGAATCTGAAACAGGCTTCAAGCTCTGAGCTGTCAGCACAGAGCCCGATACGGGGCTCGAACCCACAAGCCACGAGATCATGACCTGAGCCGAAGTCGGATGCTTAACTGATTGAGCCACCCAGGTGCCCAGGGTGACCGTGTTTATTTATTTATTTGTTTAAGATATGAAATTTATTGTCAAATTGGTTTCCATACAACACCCAGTGCTCATCCCAAAAGGTGGCCTCCTGAATACTCAGCACCCACCCTCCCCTCCCTCCCACCCCCCATCCACCCTCAGTTTGTTCTCAGTTTTTAAGAGTCTCTTATGCTTTGGCTCTCTTCCACTCTAACCTCTTTTTTTTTTTTCCTTCCCCTCCCCCATGGGTTTCTGTTAAGTTTCTCAGGATCCACATAAGAGTGAAAACATATGATATCTGCCTTTCTCTGTGTGGCTTATTTCACTTAGCATCACACTCTCCAGTTCCATCCATGTTGCTACAAAGGGCCATATTTCGTTCTTTCTCATTGCCACGTAATATTCCATTGTGTATATAAACCACAATTTCTTTATTCGTCAGTTGATGGACATTTAGGCTCTTTCCGTAATTTGGCTATTGTTGAGAGTGCTGCTAGAAACATTGGGGTACAAGTGCCCCTATGCATCAATACTCATGTATCCCTTGGGTAAATTCCTGGCAGTGCTATTGCTGGGTCATAGGGTAGGTCAGGATGACCGTGTTTAAAAAGCAGCAGCAAGAGGGCATCTATTTGCAAACCAAAAAGCTGTAGGGTTGGGGTCTGTGGACCCCAAAAGGAGGGGGTCTGTGGACTCCAAAGGAGAGAGGCCTCGGGGAAAAACCAATTCTGTGGACACCTTGATCTCAGACCTTCCGCCTCCACAATTCTGAGCAAATAAGTTTCTGCTGTTGAAGCCACCAGGTGTGTGGTATTTTGCAATGGCCGCCGGGGCAAACAACTATAAAGAGGGCAAGCCCGAGACTGCTGAGCTCGGGAACGTAAACCGCAGTGCTACCTCAAGGCCTCCAACACCAGGAGCAGTGCAGGGAGCCCCCCCAAATCGGAGGCCCCGGAGTCGGGTTCAGACGTGGCTCTGGAGACAGAGAGGCCAAGTCCTGGAGAACCCGCAGCCTGGTTGGTGCCCTGGCCACTTAGCCCCAGGTACGTCTTGTGGAACCCACTGTACCTCTAAAGAGATCGTAATTAGCTGCCAACATTTAAAAATCCGGAGGTTTTGCTCTTGAAAGAAAAAAAAATAGGGTTTCTAGCTTTTCTTGAAAAATTAGATTTGGCCACACGGCCCCACACGTGTTCGCGGTCAGAGGTCAGGGGCTTGGTTTTTCATTTGAATCCTGGTCGTCTAAGCACATTTCCAACGCGAAGTTTGGTGAATAACAAGTGAGAAAAGGGACAAGCCGTTCTCCCAAGTTGCAGCACTTGGAAATGCAGGGATTGAAAGTCTTTATGGTAATTTATGTCTTGTCATTACCGTAAAAAGCGTGTGATTCACCTGCTCGGCTCTGTTCATTGTGATTTACGGTGGAGGAAGTTCTATAATTGGCCGTAACCAGAAGAGGTGGAAACTTCTAATATCCCAGGTAGGGCTTTTAAAGGGTTTTTGTGATCTTAAACTGAGTTTTTATAGGTGTTTCTATTTCCGGAAGACATTGGAAATAGCTTGAAGTGTGCGTGTGTGTTCAAGTAGCTTCTCACTTGACACTCTTAGATACGCGTTCGCAGCTTGTAAATTCCTGCTTTGGTGTAACGAAAAATCTCGTTATAATTTGCACATCAAACAAGAAGGGCTGGTTACTCTAGCTGGGGGAGACTTGATTGAATTTCTAGGCTTTTGAGAAACTCCAAACGCTCCCAGTTGTTCATGTTCTTTATACATAATATCGGAGACAGAATTAGCAACAGAATTACTGCTCAGATCTGGGTTGCTTTTCTTTCTTGCAAGGCACTTTGCATATTTTAGAGGGTTCTCCCTGTTCCTGTGTTAAATTAGGCACTCAGAGGCTGCAGTCTCTTTCCCTGGGTGCTGGCACTTTATCTCCACTTGGAGCACCTGATTCTAGAACAGGGATGATGCCTGGTCTTTCACACCTGAACCTCATTAGGGCGTGTAGGCACAGCCTCCCCACTGGAACGTGTGGGGAACATCCCCACGTATCTTTGGCACCCCTGTGCCCTCAAATCCTCTTTTAATGACCTCATCTTGCACCCACCATCTCCACAGACCCCAACCCTACAGCTTTTCAGCTGTTCAAAAGGGAACATTGTGCCTGTCTGGAAAAATAACCTTGGTCCAAACTTTCCCCCAGTTTCAGCAGTCATTGTGTTAAGACTGGCTGTTCTCCTCTGGCCAGTCTAGTCCGAGATCCATCAGTGATGTTCCCTCAATACATCAGTAGTCGTTGTTCTTGTGTCACCTTGTGGAAGTCCCGCTTTAGTCCCCCGTGGCGGGAATCCGTGTGGGTTGGCCCAGACAATAGGGTGTGCCTGCTGTGATAAAAACCATAACTAGCCTTTATAGAGGGCTCGTGGTGTTAAGGGTTTTCCAGTGCTAGCTCACTGAACCTTCACCTCTACTTGCTGGGGTAATATTCTGTCCATTTTACCGCCGTTGAAACTGAGGCACAGACTCTTAAAAAGTTACACAGTGGGAAATAACAAAGCTGTTGAACCCAGACAGCCTGACCCCGAAGCCCTAAAACTCTACTCCTGTATTTTTTAAACGTTTATTTTTGAGAGAGCGTGCGTGCACAAGAGAGAGAGATCACAAGAGGGAGGGGGGTAGAGAAAGAATCCTAAGCAAGCTGCACTCTGTCAGCACAGATCCTGGTGTGGGGCTCAAACCACAGAACCACCAGGTAATGACCTGAGCCCCAAGTAAGAGCTATACACTTAAGCAATTGAACCACCCAGGTGCCCTTCTACTCCTGTTTATATAAATGACAATTATCCAACCCACACCTCGTTCCGGAAAGGATCTATGATAATTTACAGGAGTGCATAAAGAGCAAATAAACTTTAAAATCCAGGGTGGATCAAATCAGGATGATACGAAGAGAACAGGAAAGAGCAGAGGGAGCCATCAGTGTCTCTGTGCAGAATTAGAGCCTGTGGCATTGTTTCTACACCTCTGGCTGGCAAGTCGGGACCTGCCATCAAAGTCCTCTTGGAGCACATCTCGGCACCACCGACCTGGTGGCTGCTTGAGGGCAGAGTGAGCCCCGGCTACAGGACTGTGATAGTGGAGGGTGCGTCCTCTGTCTTTGTCCCCTCCATCGTCTTAGTTTATGCAACAAGCTTTTCTACTTCTCCGGGGCCCTGGAGAAGTTGCTCCTAGGAGCCTCCCGCAGGATCCACCCTGAGGAAGAGCAGTCCCACCGACCGCAGGAGGTGATGGAGGTGCCCCGTCAGCCCACATGACCCTGCAGGGTGGGGTCAGCGCTACGAAGGGACCCTGCTCCCCCATGCATTGTCTGGCCTTCCTTGGGCTCTCATTCTTGGTGTTGATGGCTGGAGGCTCTCGTCCCCGCAGGCCCTAGTCCTGGGGGTGGGGATGGGGTGCTGGGAGAGGTAGGGATGTGCAGCAGGGGGTGTTGGAACCTGCAGTTCCCCAGCTGTTGGGAGTGCGCTTCAGTGAGTATGAATTCAGTGGAAAGTCGTGGCCATTTTGGCTTCAGCTCCAGCTTTTGCAGTAATAGAGTGGACCTTTTGATCACTGACTTGCACATCTGTTTCTCAACTTAGAATGTAGAAGGAAAGAGTCTTTTTTTTTTTTTTTTTGACCCTTAAAAATCACTTTGCTTTCTCATAATCCTTTCTGTTGTTTTAAAAAAGAAACAAAATTTAAGGTTTATTTTGGAGAGCGAGAAAGAGAGTCAGAGAGCACAAGCAGGGGAGGGACAGAGAGAGTAGGAGACACAGAATCTGAAATAGGCCCCAGGCTGAGCTGTCAGCACAGAGCCCGACGTGGGGCTCAAACCCATGAACCATGAGATCGTGACCTGAGCTGAAGTCAGATGCTTAACTGACGGAGCCACCCAGGAGCCCCGCATTTCTGCCCTTAGAATAGGGATCTTCCAAGAGTCCGTTAGGAAAGCTTGTGGTAGCAAGTGATGGAAGAAGACTACCATGGCTGCATTTTGGAGGGCTTCTGAGGGGCAGCTGCCAAGACAGGAGTAGAGATGCCAGAAATGGATTGGAGCGGCGCTGGGGGAGGATAAAGAAGAGGGGCCGGAGAAGGTGAGGAAAGACAGGGATGCAGGTCTGATGTGAGCAGGTAAGATGGAACCAGGGAAGGAAGGAGGGGGAGTAGACAGTGTCACACTGCAGGGCAGCTCAGCTTGACGGGGGAGTCCCCGATGCAGTGCTGCCTACTGAAGGGTCCCCATGTCTCTCAGGAGTGAGCCTGTGCCGACCCGGTGGCCTTGTTCAGTCACCGGCCGGGAGTAGCCTGTGGGAAGTGGGCCTCCCAGAAATGTGTTGGTGGATCCAGAAGAGAAGCAGCAAAGCCTTCCATTATGCTCCTTGCAGCGGGAGAGCCGAGTGGTCCTGTTTGATGGCCAGCACGGTGGCTTGACCTAGTAAAGGTTTGAATGAAGGGGGTACCTGCTGGCATCTGGGCTGGTGTCCCTGCTATACCTTGGGTATGCCACGTGGTTTAGAGATCAGTGCAGCGCCCCCTCCCCAGCTGCCACATCCACAGTCAGCAGGAGAAAGGTGGAGAGGAGCATCGCTATCAAGAAAGCCAGATCGTTCCCAAGAGCCTCACAGCAGCCTTGTGCCTCCTTGACCAGGGCCAGGTCGTGTGGTCGGGTGGCCTAGAGAAAGGAGTGGGGTCAGCCCCCGCGGTCATCTGCCTGCCACAGACCTAACGGTGAGCCCCAGCTGGAAGAAGACCTGAAAGCTGGGTTTGAGTTCCGCGCAAACTCTATGTTGGGCAGTTCAACCTGGACCCCGCTGTGCCTCCCATAGAGGCTCCCGGGCGTTTCTGGCCAGTCATGTCTTCATGCCCTCCGTGGAGGGGACCTGGACTGCTTTCTCCTAGCTCATCCTGCTGAGACCAACCCTACAAATGCTAGAGTTCATTTCCCCCCTCATCGGAAGGGGAGGGACTTTTGTCTGGCCACCACCCCACCTGCGTTTGTGTGTGTCCTCTTGTTTTCTCCTCCCGGTGAACTTGTGTGCGAGGTAGATGTTGTTTCAGGTACCAGGGTGTCTCCTTCTGTCTACCCGCCCCCCTCCTGTTGGGTGGCAGCCGAGGGGTTTGGGACATAGATGCCAAATCCACTGGGTGGTCTGGATTAATCTAGGCCAGTCAGTGCAATCCCCTCCCCCTGTGACTTGTTCAGAAATGGATTTATGACCAGTTTGGCTCTGAGATGCGGGACAAGGTTGCTGGGGCTTCTGGATTTGCCCCCTCCCCTTTGGGTTGGAGAGAGAGCCACAGACAGCCAGTTTGCATCTTCAGCTGGATATGAACAAGAAAACCAGGATTGCCTGTGGCTGTCATTGTGTGTGATGCTGAAGGGAAGCCTGTTAGAATGCGCCCGACACTGAACAGCAGCATGGACTCAGAAAGAGTGGATCCTTGAGGACATGGCTGAAAGGTTGGACCAACCACCCTGAAAACCTCCTAATCTGTAGACTCACTGGTGTCTGAGCCCATAAATTTCCTTATTGTTGAAGCCAATTTGGTTGGCTTTTTTCTGTTACACTGAAAGCAACCTAACTGTTCCAGATGTTACACCCATTTTAGAGATGAGGAAACCTATATCCAGAGGGATTAAGTAACTTGCCCAAGATTGCACAGCTAGTGTGGCAGAACTGGGCTTGGAACCAAGGTCTGACTCCTCGTTCCACACCCTGCAATTAATCTGGCTTTTCCCCCCCAGATAGCTGATTCAAAGGTTATAAGAACAGCTTAGACATGCTGAACTTAGTTTAAATAAAAAAAAAAAAAAAAAAAAAAAAAAAAGGAACTGGTGTTTGACTTTTTGTTTCCTCGATGAGTCCAGAGCTGGGCCGTTTCCTGTGTAACAGGGATCTCCAGAACATCAAAAGACTTTTATGAATCACACTAAGGCCAAATCAGGCAGATTTATGACCAGTTTTCAGGGTGACATCAGTACTTTACCTTCATTTGTTAAAACAGGCTGTAATAATGACAGAGTGTGAAACAAACACATACAGGGTAGTGGCTTCTAAGCTTCTCTTATCATAGTTGACAAATGCCCCACACCTGTGGGAACGGTGTGGGTGGAGAGTAGGCACTGAATTGTCACTGAATTTTTATACTGTGGGTAAAAGGACTGTGAATGCAGCAGTCTAATCCACAAGTGTAAGACCCTTCTCTAAAGCAACTTAAAATCTTAGAATTGGGTGGAATTGGGAAGGTATCTGGTCTAGTCTCCCACCCGTGGAAGACCGGAATCCCTTCCTGGATGCCCCTTTGAAGGGCTTTCCCTTGAAAATGTTTCAGGATGGGAAAGCACTCTTGTCTATTCCCCTTGCTAGGAAGTTCCTAATGCCGCATTGACTTTGTACTTGAGTTTTGTTATAGAACTTTTGCTTGGGAGCATAATGGATACCACCTCCTTAAAAAAACAAATGGTGAGGGGTGCCTGGGTGGCTTGGTCGGTTAAGCGTCCGACTTCGGCTCCGGTCATGATCTCACAGTCCGTGAGTTCGAGCCCCGCGTCAGGCTCTGTGCTGACAGCTCAGAGCCTGGAGCCTGTTTCAGATTCTGTGTCTCCCTCTCTCTCTGACCCTCCCCTGTTCATGCTCTGTCTCTCTCTGTCTCAAAAATAAATAAACGTTAAAAAATTTTTTTTTAAAAAATGGTGAAATGGGGCGCCTGGGTGGCTCAGACAGTGACACAGCTGACTCTTGATTTCATCTCAGGCCATGATCCCAGGGTCGTGGGATCAAGCCCTGTGTCGGGCTCCACACTGAGCGTGGAACCTACTTGGCATTCCCTCTCCCTCGGCTCTTCTCCCCCACTGGCTTGTATGCTTGCTCACTTTCACTCTCTGGCTCTCAAATAAAAAAAAATGACAGATGATCTTGGTTACTTCTTTTTATCAAGAAGATGTGATGATGGGTCACCAGTAATCTGCCCCCTCAACAGGGTGACCAAACCCACTTAGCCCTTTCTCTCCTAACTTTGGATAAAAGAGAACACCCATCCGGTCTGTGAATTTGACGTAGCCCAAGACAAAGACCAGGGGTAACTTCAAGGTTTTATGTAGCGAAAGGGTGACCTTTGAGAAGGAGGGGTGGATTTGATTTTTGTTCTCAAAGCACACATTCTGGTTTTGAGTTAAATAGCGCTACAAAACTAAAAATCAAACACAGCAGTCTCCTACCCTTCCTATCTTTAAATACTGCTTTCCAGAGGCAAGCGCTTTGAAATCTTGGAGCTATTTCTTAGAGTATTTATACTTGAATGTGTTCCTTTTTTTTTTTTTTTTTTTTTTTTTT